>NC_034013.1:433341-471348 GCF_000346465.2 Prunus persica | reverse complement strand
TAACATGGTCCTCCTCATATACGAAAAGTTTCGCTTTGTCACTCAACTTGTAAGTTAGTGGTACTGTGACTATTTTTTTTTTTTTTTTTTTTTTTGCTCAACTCCCCATATAAGTTGTAGAGGTCACTCAAGTACAACACAACACCTAATTGAGTGACCTTTATAACTATTTTTTAGAGTTGAGTGACCAAAATGTAACTCTGAGTATAGTCGAGGGATCATTGCTACAAATAATCCTAATTGAAAAGTCACATTTGCCCATCAATAATCTAAGAGATGCTTGTCAAGTCATCATTTTAAACAAAAAAAGTCACAGACTTGACAGTATGGACTAATAATGCAGCACAACACCTAATTGAGTGACCTCTACAACTAATATTTGAGTTGAGTGACCAAAGTGTAACTTCGAGTATAGTTAAGGGATCATTGCTACGAATAATTCAAATGTTATTTTACTATTAGTTTACTTTAATAATTTAATGGTGTTTTAAGAATAATGGTGTATGGAAAGATAAGATTTTTTTTTTTTCAAGTTTATATGGTGGGTGAGAAAGATAAGGTAAATGAGAAAATAGAATAAGGAGTGAAAATAGTAACACTCTTTTATAATAAATATGAACACGTGACAACCGAAAATCTTATTCGAATATTTTATCCAAAATTTGATAAATGAATTTTATAGTAAATATGAACACATGGCAATTGAAAATCTTATCTAAATTAATATTATAAGTATAAAAAATAAAATTAATTTGTTGTGAATAGTAATTGCCCTTTACCACGACAATAGGTAGAAAAACAACAAAAATTGCTAAGGCAATCGCTACTCACGTGAATAGTAACCCTTGCCACCCCTTGCCTTTTGCCATGACAAATTATGAAAGTGCTCTTAACCTACCCATTATACCTACCTACCAAGAAGGTGTCTCATAATTGAGCCCTGCCTAACCAGAAACCTACGGTCAAGAAGTTACAAAAGCAAATCACAGTTTAACACATACGCAAAAACAATGTATCAAAAACATAAAAACATATATCTCTACACACGTCAAACTGTGATTAGCAGAAAAATAAGAGCTCCTACTTCCAGAGGAGGGAAGTATTTTCGAAAGGGGATTGATCTTTATTTTTTTTGTTAAATTGAGATGTTGAACACATGCTTGTTTCTATAGTTCTTGCATCTGTCAAGAATTAATCTTCAATAAACCCTATGATCACCCAAAAAAAACATTTGCTCATATGGCAGAGGAATGAAACTCTATAACAGTGTCACATGTCTTGATCATACAGATGTAAAGAACCAAAAGTTAAACCCGGCACCTTACTAATTCACAAACATCATTTTATCCTTCCCAAAATTTGAAATACAATCCTCATAATTATTTTGCAAAAAAAGTTGCATCAAAAGGGAAAACAAACTCTGATTATTCCCATAATTTGACACTTCCAAACCTACATTTCCGCATGCTAACCAAGAAAAAAGGACATGAAGATGCCAAAGAATTTTAAAATTCAGTGTACAAAAGGCATCAACACCAGTGAAGTTCGATTGAAGAAGAGAAATTAAGTTTACTATTAAAGGGACGATTGGCCATTGATAGGAGATGAGGACATAACGGAAAGGACTTCTGTCACAGAGGCCATCACACTCAAAGCTGCTTTCAGAACCTCTTGTGAGCACCCAGGCTTTACAATAGTCCGAATCTAAAGAGAAAAGAGAGAATGGATATATCCATGAGAACTAAAGCCATGAATGCAATAGAATCCAGACCAACAAATTAAAAAGTATTCCATGCTTATAATGCAACTGAGCTGCAGAAATATTATATTTTCTATCCTCATATTCAGATTTTCAACTACATGGGACTAGCATAATTCATTGTAATTACCTAATGTGTATGTGTCAAAAAAACAAAAACAAAACAAAAAAGGAGAGAGAGGGAGGAGGAAAAGGGGCACAGAGAGAGAGAGAGAGAGAGAGAGAGAGAGAGAGAGAGAGAGAGAGTAGCATTTTGAGTACCTTGTCAAGATACTCCTGCAGTTTCTTGATACGCCCCATGTAATCCTGGTCTTCAACACATAGCGTTACAGCCTTAGAATCGGCACCAGGACCATCAAACTGAAGAGGGCCTGGATTTCTGTAGATATCATCGAGCAGGAATTTTGTAGCATTTTGTCTCAACAGCCTGCGACCAAAGTCAAAAAAGCAGTGTGAAATCAGGGGTGACTATTCTCAGATTTCCATGCTCGGGTTTCATGTAAACAAGGCCCATCTCGTGACTTACTCATATGCTTTGCCTTTCAGATCTACAGTAGCTGGATGAATAGCAGGTTTTCCAATTGAAGCAGTCCCAGGATTTTGAGACCAACGCCTAACAGTCATCATTGCCTAACAGTGTCAACCAAATGCAGTCAAAGGAGTCAGTCTCCTAAATCAATGAAAAAAACCTCAAGGAACTGAAAAGACAGGTAAGAAAATATAAATAAAAAAAATACATATATATACAAAAGAAATTCGTACTGTAATTGGAGCAGCACCACATCGCCACTTATTCACAGGATTCCTCAAGTTAGTTACAGTTGCCATGTAACCATTCAAACCAGCTGCAAGAATATGGTAGCCGATATGCCCTAGAACCTGCAAGGGCAGTTATCATATTAAAAAGAACCATAGTAATAGCACAAAGACTTAGGAGATAAAGTGGCCCTAGACAGAAACATACATATGCATAGTCACAGTCGAATTTTGATGGTAAAGACCCCCGAGCCTGATAACCGAAAAAGTGGCAGATTGCATTGAATTTCTTCCCCTTGTATGTGCCTTCTTTCTGGTCAAATAACCAAACGCATCAGCACAAAAAGTTAGAGAATAACCTATAGCAAATCAAGACTCACACTTACTCTAATTGAATAAATTTCTGCCTATGTAGAGAACAAAGATGGAAAATACAAATGAAAAATCACTTAAATTTGGACATGCAGATACAAAAATATCATCAGGAATAAAAATAAATGAAATGCAGGTCCAGTTGGTTCTCTCTGTGAGAGAGAGAGAGAGAAAGAGAGAGAGAGGTCATACCACACGTTTATTCATCTCCACCTCTACAAGATGCGCCACGAGTTTCTCTGTCTCAATCTGTGCAAGAGAGAAAAAAGATGAAGATTCTATAGATGAGTAATTCCGTTCACAAAAATAGACATATCTCCGGCCAATTACCTGGGATAGCTGCGCAGAGTCATCTGATTCAGGCAAAAGGAGCACCTGTAAACCAAAATGGACCCTATTATTCATGAAGAACAACCACATGGCAGATAGTCATACAAGTATTAATGCAAATTGGAACCTGTTTCTTGATAAAGGGTGGCAAGAATTCAAACAACGCAGATGCCCAAGGAGAAAGTTGAGAAGAAATTTTATCAGCAGAAACTCCTTGCCTATGCAACCCATGAATTTCCTGTAACGAATAAGGCTCCAGTATTAACATATAAATAAAGATAGACCAGAAATATTAAGAATAAGCAAAAATAAATAAAAACTGGT
Organism: Prunus persica; assembly: GCF_000346465.2. Lineage (NCBI taxonomy): Eukaryota > Viridiplantae > Streptophyta > Magnoliopsida > Rosales > Rosaceae > Prunus > Prunus persica. The sequence goes on along the minus strand of NC_034013.1, from coordinate 467,807 downwards.
TTCCCAAGGAAAGAAAGTCCATCACATCGCATAATGCTTCTTGATTAAAGCAAAAACAAATGGGAACACTTGGGGGCGTGGGAGAGATGCAGAAAAAAAGCTATATCTGCATGAGTTACCTTCAAGAGGGCATACACTTCAGGAATGCTTTCAATAAGTCCTTCTGGTAATAGGATGACACCATGATTCTTGTCTGAACCAGATGAAATTAATTAGGATCCAGAAACATGAACCTCAACAATGACAAGAAAGCAACTGAAATTATTTGAACCTTGTGCTGCACGGGCTTCGACTGCATCGCAAATTTGCGTTGTAATGTCAAAAAGAGTTAGCTTTGATGCAGCCACCTCCTCACCAAGAATTACCTGCAAAAAGCATATTATTTGATATTGTGAAAAAGAAATCAAGAAAACTACCGGAGGTAAAACAAAATTTTAGATTAGATCAATCCCAGACAAAGAATGCTAACCAAGTTTGGGTGGGATTGGAGGGTGCACTCCAACGCAACATGTGACGCCTTCCGGCCCATGAGTCGAATAAAATAATAATACTGGAAAAACAGAGAGTTACAGAAGTTATGTTATTTATACTTTATGGGATAACGTGATCACCATAAAGAAAGGTTGTGGTGTGCAAAGATCAACATGGCATACCACCACTTGAAAGAACATAATAGAGACTGAAATGACGAGTTCACTTAGGAGAAGCAAATTATGTCAAATCAGTACATTACCTTCTCTGCAGAAAGAGCATCAGTGCAGACATTGCTGATTAGCTGGGAATTGACCTGTGTAAAGAAAAAAGAAGAAAATTCATTTCAAGATTATTCTTGTAAATGTGCACCACATAAACTAATTTTATCAAAATCCAAACAAGAATAGATGCTTAGTCTGTGACTAGTGCCAATCAATCAACCAGTCTTTCTTTTTAATAGGAAAGGAATCAACCAGTGTTATGCAAATATATGCCCTGACATACTCTCATGCTTTGAATCATACTGAGCAAACAAACATAGAGTATGATGCCAAACAAAGGACATTCACTTTTGAAGGAACTTGAGAAAACCCACCAAAAAGAGAAAAGAAAGATGATAATAAAAGGAAGTTGGTAAAGCTTCCTGATTTCTCAAGAGAGTGCCTTCCTCTTACAGATCAAATGTCAGAATCATTTGACTCATACCTTACAGATTGTATCAAAACCAACATTAGCTTCCACAAACTGGTTTTTAAGATCTCCATTCAAAGTGACAGGAACCCCAACCACCTGCACAAAAAATTGAAAGATGCGATCAAAATTCTGGCCACACATACATATAGCCAGTGAAGTTACACAAGGTGCAAGATAGAAAACTACATTAGAAGCCTAAAACTTAAACCACATTGCACATATTAAATGTAATTTAGTAAACAATAAGAATGCAAAGTACCTTTGTCTGGCATTTTGCTTCAGCAAATGTCTCTGCAAGCTGGGCAGCATCGGTATTTGATGTCACACCTTCATGAAAAGAAAACGTAAGAATTTAATTTATGTGATTTAAAAGTATATACACCAACTACCAAAATATTAAAGTATCAACCTTACCTCCAATAATGACAAGACCATCCAATTTCAAATCCTTGCATGCGGTTAGCGTGGCATTGACTTGCTCAACTGTTCTAATTTGATCTTTTGTCCTTCCCAGCAAATCATAACCACCTGGTCAAGCGCAATCATATCACAGCTCATAAGTTTTAACACTAAAAAATGAAACCCTCACACAGGAAATTATCTTCGTATCACTACATACCTTGATTTTTGTAGGTTGCAAGAATTTCATCTGTTATCTCAAGAGTTTTTTGTGCAAATAAACCTTCAGAACCACCTGTTAACAAATAAAATTGTCGTCATAAGTAATGTCAACTTCCCTGATGAGTGACATATACATGAACCCATAAAACTCCACATCAACCAATGAAATCATTTTACACATATACACAAGACAAAAAACCAATGCAAACAACAAAAGAATATAAATACAAAGACCCAAAGAAAAGAACAGAGCGTACCCAAAAACCCAAGTAAGGTGCTTTTGGGGTTGTGAACTTTAAGAGCGTTGTGGAGACCCCATATGACATTGTGTCCTCCAGGAGATTGTCTCCCACAAAAGACAACTCCCACCCTGTTCAAAAGAAAGAATTTAAATACTTAAAATGTTTAGATCCATTCAAGCCAAAGATATAACTAAAACACCACAATGCACCAAACAACCAATACTAATACATTATGGAATATAATAGGCAGATAACTCAGGGAGCAAGAAAAGAAAAAGAGAGAGAGAGAGAGAGAGAGAGAGATATGCATGCAGACACTAAATTCACACAACAAAAAGTAAAGATGGAAATTGCTGGAAATCATGGATAAGATTTAGAATTGGCAGTACAACAGCAAACAAATTATTTAACTGGTGCCATTACAATTCAAGAAAATAGTTTATTATACAACTAGTTAAAATGCAACATATGCACATACCTAAAAGGCGGATGCTCAGTAATAACCTGAGCACCAGGGACTTTTGCAGTTGCCCTGAGAAAGTGAGCCAGAGGCTGACCATAAGTGTGTGGAAAGTAGCGGCCAATGGTGTGGGCATCTGTGGGATCTAGAGATGTGGTTGTATCACCAAATTCAACCCTTACAGTAGCTCCCTGCGAAATGACAATGTATAAACATGAACTCAGTAAAAATTTCAACCGCCGGGGGTAAAAGATTCACCCCATTTAAATATAGTTGATAAATCCTAAAAATCAAAACAATTATGTTGAGAAAACGAAAAACTCCTCTAGTCAATCAGAGATTGCATAGCAAATACACTTAAATGTCTGTTCTTATTGATTGCACAGCAATCAGACACCAAGTCAAACATATATCTCTCGTTCCCGAGTTTAGACTTGACTAGTATGATAAAAGCCATAAACCCGTCCCCTTTCATGTTTAGTTCGTACTTCATATCTAAGACTATCTGTTTGATATAAACTCTAAGATCATATCACTATAAATTCAAACCTTCAAATAGCAAATCTGCAACAGTTAACGACTAGGCAAAGCAACAAGCAGACCACTTCAGTAACAAAATAAATATTCAATTCAATTCAATTCAATTCAATCTAAGGGAGTTCCATCCACCAAACTTCTACTTCTGTGTACTAATACTCAGTTAGATCTAATCATAACTGGATCTGCAACTAGACAAGTAAAAACGCGATAAAGAATTTAAGTACTGAGAAACAACTCAAACTACGGAACCAATAAATAAATAAATAAAAGGAGAAAAAAGAAGAAGCAAAGAGTAAAGAGAGGGACCTGCAGACAAGGAGGAAGCTCTGGTTGATATTGGGATCGGAATTTCTGAACATCAGAGAGCTCTCTGGGAATGCCGTAGTCTGAATCCATGGAGATGAATTGAGTGAGAGAGAAGAGAGAAGAGAGAAGAGAGAGAGAGAGAGAGAGAGAGAATTTGGTGGGTATTGAGTTTGGTGTAAAGTAGAAAAGCGCTGCTGCGTCTGGTGTCTGGTGACGGGTCTTCAAATGACGGGTTTTATAGAGTGCAAACGGGCCCGGCCATTGGCGATACTACCAACCAAAACCAAAACCTCCTGCTCTCTCAGCTCTTTCTTCTCTTATTTCCAAGTGCCCCTTCTTTTTCCATTTTATTACGACATACCCACATCCCCTATATTTTTTTCATTCACTGATTTGCCCCAACTATTTTCATTCACTGATTTCCCCTAATGCCATTCAATGCTAACCCTAACCCTTATGTTCCTCGTAATAAATGTTTTAAAAATTCTAAATTGATTATATGAATTAGCGGAATCTCACTATTCTTACAGCAATATGTGGAAATATTCTGTAAAGTAAAAAAAGCAATATGTGGAAATATTGAGAGTAAAAGTATTTTTCAAAGGAATACTACCTTCTAGAATCGTAGATATAAAAACATGATTACTGTTTTGATTTTAAGATTCGTCGATGATCTTCTTTGTAAGTTCTTTTGTATTATTGTTTGTTTAGTCTTTGACCAATGTAATATATTGGTAAATATTTAGTGATATTTTTTTTAATATCGGAATAAGTTTTAGGTTCAAAATTTAGCTTTGAGTCTCCATTGAAGTTACAAACCTCCACCATAGGAGATTGAACTATTTCCTTATGTTTTAGGATTCCTATTGACCTTTCAGTATGTGCATTGGTCACATTTTGTGTACATATTTTCTCATTTTTTTTCTTTTATAATATAGTTGTCATTTTCTAGCATGACATTAAGTTTATAACCCCGTATCTTATTTTTTTATTGGTCCCTCATCTTCTTTCCTAATACAAAAAGTTACACATAGTTTTAATAGATGAAGAAAAAGATGGACATATAGAAAGTAATACTAGATGTTTTTATATAGCATAAAAAATTAAATTTAACATAGGAGATACAAGATAATAAGACCCTAAACATTTTTATCCATCATACTAACCTTATAATGCTAATTTAACCCCTTAACCTGTGTGTTGCAGCAGTAGTTTTAAGTATATTAATTGAAATTTATAAAAAGCCAAAGACAAAAACAAGAAAGAAAAAAAAAAGTCAAAGAAGTTTAGGCTAGTGGAAAAGAGTCTCTTCGTTGTAGTTTAGACTATCGCTTGTATTAAAAAAAATAAAAAAAAATAACATTTTAAGAAGATATTTTGGGCCAATATAAGAAAGTGAGAAAAGGGAGCGAAATTTTGATGAATGCTAGATCCTCGCGGGACGGAAAATTGACTGGAAGATGGACGGGCAAGCATCTTTTGACGCACATTCGATTTGAATATGCTTGTAAGGGTATTCTTGTAAATTCAAGACAGCACCTTGTCTTACCAAACCAACTGCGTAACTGAAACAAAACAAGGACAACGGTGGACACTGGATCTGGAAAATACCTCACCTAACACTCAGCTTTGCATCTTCAATTCCTCACACACCACCTGTTTTTCTTTTAATTCTTTTCTTTTCCAGCAAATCTGCTGCATCATGTTTCTAGAGAGTTTCTATTGCTTATTTTCAAAAAAAATTATCGTGCGTGAAAAAGTAATGAGAATGAGATGTTAAGTCAAATATGTCGTTAAACAATAACATTTCCCTGTGCTGGTTGTTGCACAAGAATTCTAACAAGAGATTTGGCAAATCTTTATACAAGTTTACACAGGATTACAAATCATGCGTCTTAGAGTCCAAGACAAGTTTACATAGGATCACAAATAATACATAAGATTTATTTTCCTGAATTTACTTCTTATTTATTTTTGTCACATAATAATACAAGTAAAGTAAACATTGATATGAGATAACTGAATCGTTTCAGATTATGCTTGAGAGATATTAACCACATAATCAAAAAAGAACAAAGAAAAAAGGAAAGGACAAACTGGATAAGGACATTATCAAAATCGAATGATCAGTAACTATCCTTATCTGTATTTGGTTGGTGCAAGAATTGAAAACAATTTTTTAAAAAAAATTTCTAATTATATCCCTAAATCATAAATATAAAAAAGTACATAATTAATGCTTTCCTTGCTTACAAAAATTTGATGTTCATATATTATTTTTCATGTCAATATCGCGTGTGTTATTCGGTAAAGCTTTTAACAAATACAATGAAAAATTTGGCCATTAGATAATAGTTTAATTTAGGGGGGTGTATCCAATTCATACTTATAAAGACTTTTTTTAAGTGAGTGACTTTCATAAAGATGACAAATTCTTAAATACTTTCATAGAGTTGATAAAAGTCACTAGTAAATTGGCAAGACTTTTGCTCTAACAATTAGCCGTAAAAGTATAGAAAAGTCATTCATTTAATAAGCTTTTTAAAAGTCATTAACTTTTTGGATACCACCAAACTTTTAAATACTTTTTAAAAGTCATAACTGAATACTACAAAACTTTTAAATACTTTTTAAAATCACAATTGAATACCACTAGACTTTTATATACTCTTTAAAAGTTTAAATTGAATACCTCCAAACTTTTAAACTCTATAAAAGTCATTAAAAGTTTGAATTGGATACACCCTCCTTATATTATACTAGCCCTTGGCGCCAATTGTTTTATTTTTTATTTTTTATTTTATTTTAGAATTAAGAAAATATAACATAGGTAGTTATGTTCTATAAAAGTACGACTTATGATCTGATTTTGTTTTTATTTTTTATTTTTTTAATATGAAAAAATGTGAATTTACCATATTATCCTCATTTAATTAATAATTTCAATTCTTATGGCCAGTTTGGCATTGCTGTGCCATGAAAATAATCGCTGTTAGATTTGCTGTGAGAGAAATCAGCTGTGAGAAAAAACAGTTTGGCGTTTGGTAAAATTTTGTTAAAAGTATTGTTGGTATTGATTTTATGCATAATCAAAAAATGATTGCCACATAATCATTAAACCCAACGCCTCTTCGAAACTGATTCCTGCATAATCAAAAAATGAAAGCAGCTAATTAGCTGCTTTCCCTTATAGCTTTCTCTCACAGCAATTTTTAACAATAAGTTATTTTCTCACAGTTTACCAAACGGGTTGGACTTCTCAAAATTTTTTAAAAATCACTTATTACCCCAAATAAGCAATGCCAAACGGGCACTTAATGTTTGAATTAACTGGTATTTTGAATGTTTCACCATTTTCTACCTTTTGCTTCATATATATATATATATATATATATTCAATAATATGTAAATAAATATGCGTGTAATAAATACGTGAATTTTGTCCGTATTATTGACATTTTTGTAAAAAGTATGTATATTAAACGTGAAGAATATGTATACACGTGTATTGTATGTTTGATTTATTTTTTTAAATGTATTTTACGAAGTCTTTGAGACGTGTACAAAAAATACTTACAAACATATGTGTATAATACAAAATTGCTAACTATGCTAAGTAGTTTAAGGTGTTTAGTAAAAATAAAAGAGTGTTACTAAATGAATCCTAAAATTAACTGAGTACAGCTCTACTACAAAAGTATTTATTGAACTACTAATTTAACCATAATATAAAATGACCAAAAAAATATATATTGAATTGTTAAACAAATATAATTTTAATTAGTACACCCTACTCACCATATTCAACCCTAATGACAGGCCTAAATAGGAAAAATGTTTCTCTAGTTCCAACTATTATGAGACTTGTTAGTATTCAACAGAGTTTAGCATACTGAGGAAGTGAAAGAACCATGTTGGGAAACCATGTTGGGCAACATAATGAATGACGTTATACTGGAAGACGAGAATAGCAAAAATCTAATTAGATGGCTACTGAGGAAGGGAAAGAACCATTTTGGGAAACCTGTGGAGAATGAATAGGTTTGTGACCCCAAAAAAAGCAAAAGCAAACCCAAGGAAGTTTGGGTGAATGAGGGGTTTTCAATAGGGCTCTTCTAGGAGGGATGATTGTGAGCTTCCTACCAATTGTAACTCTACTAGTACATCCTTTTTTTTAATTCAAATTATCATGGAAATTTACTAAAAGATGAATAAGATCGTTTACATCACTAGCCAAATATCGTGGTGTTAAAGAAAACACCACTTAGCTAAACTGTCGAACTAAAACATGAATATCAAATAGGGTGTTGTGTAATAGAGTGTATTAGGTACCAAGGGTATTTTTGTAGTAAAATAGGCTAGTTGTACTTAGTTAATTTTATATTTTGATTAAAATATTATGATGTACTTAGATCATTATGATGTACTTACATAGGCTACTACCTCATATGCAGCTCTATTGCAGTATCGTGGTGTACTTAATTAATTTTAGGGTTCGTTTAGCAGCACTAAAATAAAATATCTCGATTATTTTAAAAGCAGTGGCTTTTTCACAGCAGCTTTTAAAAGATTTTTCAAAGCTACTTTCTAAAGGAGCAGAGATGAGTCTTTAGTGAATTTTTTAAATTTCCAAAATACCATCATTAATTTTTTAAAATGACACTGCCTCCACCTCCACCACCACTGCCACTACCACCATATCCTCATTCTCTTCCTCCACCACCACCACCACTACAACCCCCACCTCTTCCTTCACCTCCACTACCACCACGCTGCCACCATCACTACCACCATTGCATCCTCCTCTGCCACCATCACCACCACAACCACCACATTCTCCTCCATATGTACCACATCTCCTCCTCTTCAACCTCCACCACCACCATCATCTCCACCAACGCAACCACCATCAGGCCGCCCCCGCAACCACCACCTCCCCCACCAGCTCCACAACCGCCATCCCTACCACCACCACTACCACAACCACAACCTCCACCTTCATCGTCACCACCACCACCTTCACCTCCATCTCTTTCACCACCACATGATTAGCACATAACACTCTCAACATTATGTCTAGTTGAGTCATTATTCACAGTTACAATAGTTTTATATTAAAATTTACCAAACAGTTTTGACACTGCTTTTTGTCATATAGCACTTTAAAAATATTGTTTACCAAACATCGAGCTGCTTTACTTTACAGCTATTTATTTTCAAAGCACAACATAAACAACTTTTTTTAAAGTGACAGCAATCTCAAATTGGCCCTAAAGGCTCATTTGAGAGTGATAATGAATAACCCAATAATCACTTCTATGGAGAATCACTTATTTAAGGAGAAGCACAAGAAGGTGTTTTTCCCCATAAGCGATTAAAATCACTTAAAGTGAGAAACAAGTGGAATGTGCTTCTTCCCATAAGTGATTATGGGACCAAAAATCACTTACAAACAAGCCATAAAGAAGCGTAGTAACCACGGCCTTCAACCCCTTGTCATCAGAAAAACAGAAAAAGAAAAAAAGGTGCATGGTAAGGTGGACCCAAAATGAGTTGTTGGGCCTTGCCTTCAAGCCCCACTATACCAAAAACCCAAAAAATAGAAAAAATTTCTTGTTACAATGTGTTTGGATGAGAAAATTTAAAAGTACAAGGGAATTCATAAATAAAGGAATTTAAATTGACGGAAATTAATGTTCTAGAATTTGTAAAGTTTCTTGTATGGGTGACAGATTTAAATTACATAATTTAACCTTTATTTGTAAAAGTTATCCTTTTTAAAAACTCAATCTCTCTTGGAATTTTAGAAATGACAACTTTTAGATAGAATTTAAAATTGGAATTTATGACCTCCAAATTCCATGTTTTTTCCCACGCGGAGTTTTTAAATTTCTATATTTTTTTATCCAAACACGAGAATTGGTTCATGTCAATTTAGAAATTATGACTTTTGTCAAAATCCCAAATTTATGTCCCTCATCCAAACCATAATCTAAAATATCGATAATATCAACAAAATATTTAGGATATTATCGTTTTCTCAGGTCACATATATTTCGAAATGTATCCATACACATATCGTATAAATATCGATAATATCGGAAAATATTGATGTCGATAATTTCGCTCACACTTCAGCAATATTTTGTTGAAATATCTTTATAATATCGCAAAATATCGATGTAATGGAAAAAAAGTGGAAAAAAAAACACAAAGCACACACGCAAAGGGCATTCAAACCCTTGCCAATTTACTCATTCAACGCCTTAACCACCATGTTGCTTATGTTTTTTGTGATAATACGCAAAGGGAAACTATATGTGGTACTAAGTCACTTATGTATCTTACCGTGCAATGTATAAAGTGTAAAATATTGTAGTGAATCATTATATATAAATGATTATATATAGTGTGTTTAATCTTGTTTCATTAATTACTACATATTTTCTAAACTCACAATGTTTGTCAACTCGCTATATAACCAACTTAAATCAGTTTAACATATCATTGCAATGCTTTACCTTTCAATTTTTTGTGATAATCTAATAGATAATTGACTAAATAAACATCCTACAAAGTTTCAATAAAAATTTCCAAATTTTTCTTACAATTTAAGTGGTTTGTTTTTCAATTTTTATCGATATCGATAATATCCCGATATTTCCATCAAAATTTCCGTGTTTTTGGACTGACATTTCCGATACCATCGATATTTTAGACCTTGATGCAAACGCACGAGGGACTCTATTAAATATGAAACTTAATATGAGAATATTTGTTTGTGGGAATTTTCTGTGTATTCTTCTCTTCGTAAGAGGTCATATTTATAATACAACGGAATTTTAATGGACAAGTAAATAATAAATTACAGTAGGAAATCAAGAACTAAGGGCATGTTTATGTATCAGTAATGGAGAAAGTAAGAAATCAGAGAATTTAGGAATCGGGGAACTACTGAATCGGTATGGGAAGAATCATTCCCATTAAGCTGTTTACTAAATATATAGACTTAGCAAAGGAATATGGTTGATTCCCATTGTTATTGTTTACTAATTTGCATGAGTCAGAATCCAAATTAATTTGATAACTAAAATGTCCAAAATGTTGTCCAAACTAATTTGATTAATTTGATTATTGTTCACCACAACACATATATAATTCTCAAATTAGCTAACGAGACCAAACTAATTCTGCAGCAAACCGGTAAGGCGGTGTAAACACGAGGAATCAATATGCTGAACAAGATGAACAACAAGAGCTTAGTTCAATGATAATAGTAATAACACCTTTATCCAGAGCCAATTTCAAACAAAAAAATAAACTCCAATAAATATATATTTTTCATCTACGTAACTAGTAAACAATCAAATAATAATAACCTGCATAATCTTCATACGATTAAATACATAATCTTCATACTACTAAAAAATAGATATATAATCTCCACGAAAGTCTTTATCCATGACCGTACTTTGTTTTGTGATGAATGTGAAGACAGAAGATAGAAGAAGAAGAAGAAGAGGAAGATAGATAGATATATAGATAGATAGATAGAATGACTTTCATAGCACAAGGCGTTACTGCTGCTTCTAGGAGGTTGTGTCTGCAATGCTAATATGAAAACGAAGTTGGAGCGTCTTGGAACTTCTTGGCGTGAGTTTTTTTTTTTTTTTTTTTTTTAAGGGTTTGAGGTGTTTTGGAATTATGGTAAAGTGGTAAGGATATTTTTGGAAGTTAATAAGAGAAAACAGGAATGAGAATCGTATCGACTACTCCCCCTAGTTGATCTAATACCTAGTTTTGGGGGATGTGATTACGGATTTTGAGGTTGGGCCCACTTATTTTTTCATTCCTGATTGCAAGTAAACGCAAGGGAAGTCAGGAATGAAAATCATTCACTTTCCTTCTATATCCATTAATACGTAAACATGCCCTAAAGTAAATCAATTACAATTACAATAGGAATTCTTAGGGTGAAAAGAAAGTAACAAGTCACGCCAACACTCTCCACCCTTAAAACCCCTCGCTCTTTCATCTTTGGTCTCTCTCTAATTATCGAACCCATGACCGCGTTTCCTTACCTGCCGTACCGTGCTGCCGAAGTCAGCCGTCACGAAGAGCTCACTGCCCCCAACCCCACCGGGTAAAAGAGCTTCCTGCTTATAGGTACTCTTCTCTTTTCTTCTGTGTTCTCTTTGTCACTGAAATTGAATTAAAATTCGTTTTTGGTTCATTGATCGCTGTTTAATGTTGTTTTTGTTTTCTTTGGGTTGATTTTGTTTTTTTGTATGTCTGCAATTGAATTGACATTGACATTGATTTTTGCTGTGCTGGAAGAAGCTACCGTTTTCTCGTACCCATCACATTCATGTGAATTTCCCCACCAAGTAATTGCAGTCAGTCATTTAAGATATTTAAGAAAAAAAGTGAAGAAAAAAAAATAGACACTTCGTTTTATTTTTCTAGTCTAAGAAGTAGAAAGTTCTATGATGCCAAGGGAAGTAATCATATAAAGGTGTGATGCAATTTAAATAACAGTAAAGGATATCTGTGAATCTCACAACCTATATCATATTTATTCTGTCCTGAACAATTACAGAAAGGTATGATAGATTGAGTTCTACTTTCAGTTATTTGCATTATGTTTTCAGATTAAAAAAACACTTATCTTATGTTTATTTTAGATATTACATCTCTTTTCGTTGCTGTTTGTGTCTGTACTGTATTTGCGTTTGAAAAGGTTGTGCCCCTCTCTAAGTGCTAATTTTGTGACAGATGCTTTATTTTCATTTTATTTTTCTTTATTACTTAAAAAGGATTTCTTACTTATTTCATGCCTTGCTAAAAGAGGAGAAAAGAACAACAGAACGTGTGCATTTAGCAAGGAGGAGAAAAGAACAATAGAACGTGCGCGTATACTCAAGGCTCTATAGGTTTCTGATCAATCCATCTGAACATTTATTTCAATGTCTATATTTGTTCTTGTTCTTTGAGTAGTCCTGTGTGTTGTTGTCCTGAATGGTGTTAGTCCGTGGTGCATCTTTGCTTCCGTATTGTGGTTTATCATTTTGTAGTTGCATATATGTGTGTATCTAGTATCTTTTTACTTGCATGCCTCATCTGAGGTGAGATTTGGCATACATGATTGTGCGAATCATTCTTTCTATCATGCTATTGTCAATGGTGACTCCCTACTTTTGTGTAAAGGAACAACTCAAGAATTATTCTGAATTTCAACAATTTATGATAGTTGTTGTGACTTGCTCTGTGTGGATCCTCAAAAGAGAGGCATACTTGTACAATAAGCCTGAAAAGGGTAATCATTTACTGTTATTACAAAGAAAATAATATTTGTACTGCTGGCTTTATTGTTTAGTGGAGTTTGGCCAAGAGCATTGAGCAGAACCATACATGGGAAGGGATTTTGTACACGAGAAAACTTACAATATAATATGTATTGGACAATAGGGTTTCTAATGTTCTGTTTGCGTCAGTACTTGTCCCTTTGTTTCTTGTCACTCTTTTAAATTCCTTTAAAATTATTCTTGTTCTAATTTGGTTTCTTCTGTTCAAATGAATATAGATGAGCAAAATATTGAATGAACAACAGACTGAAAAATTCATTGGTAATCTGTCAAATTTGATTGTTTTTCTTTTTAAAATTGCTGTAATGTTGCATGTGGGTTGACTACGTGTCTCATCTTAATCACCACTATGTTTTTTTAAAACAAATGCAATTTAATTAGTTTTAGACTTGGGGTATTTTCATAGTTGTAGTTTGCTGTGGTGCTAAATATGCAATTCTGTATTTTGTAACGGAGGTAATATAATGGACATTAAATTTTGATCATGTTGCTGAATTTACATGCAGAGGGTTTTTTAGCAGCCATGGGGGCTATTTGGTCCTCCGATACAAGTCCTGACTCGCTATCATCGGACTCAACGATTCCCACTGATTCTCATGAGGCAGACTCACCACCAGTTTCATCAAATCCCAACTTGTCCCATTCAGATTCTAAAACCCCAGAAGACCAAACTCCAAAACATACTGTAGATCACCAATTGGATACCAAAACTCTAGAAGAAGAGAAGCATCAGGAAGATGAAGGCGCATTGGAAAAAGAAGAAGAGCAAGAGGAGGGAGAATGTGGCTTTTGCTTGTTCATGAAAGCTGGTGGGTGCAGGGAGAGTTTCATAGCTTGGGAAAAGTGTGCAGCAGAGTCTGAGATGAACGAGGAGGATGTTGCTGAAAAGTGCTTTGAGGTCACCGCGGCCTTGAAGAAGTGTATGCAGGCTCATCCAGATCACTATGCGCCCATATCGAGGCTTGAGAAAGCAGCTGAGGAGGAGACAGTTAAAGACAGTTTGGAAGAAGAAAAGGCTTTAAAGAGCTCGGAGCAAAATGCCACTTTGATCCATTCGAACCAGCATGGGAATCCTAGTGAAAAGCGAGACAGTTAAAGACAGTTTGGGATTTGCCTTGTCAATTTATTTATTGGCTTATTATCACAAAACGTACCTAAGGTTTACGAAACTATCAGATTGCATCCTTAATGTTTTTTTGTGTCATTCGTGGTCCTCAAGGTTAGTATGCATGATCACAAATGGTCCTTGCCATTAGGTTCCGTCAAAAACTCTGTTAGTTTGCTGACGTGGCATATATATATATCACAAAACATTCTTAAGGTTCACACACCTATTACAAATGGTCCTTACGAAATTTTTTAATTTTTTAAATTTAAAATCCATAACATTTTTGTTTTCTTTTTAAAATTTTATGAATTTAAATTATTTTAAAATATATATTATATTTTAAATACATGTGACACTATATTATTGTAGATGTGGACTCCATATATATGCCACATCAACAAACTAATGGAGTTTTTAAAAAATAATTTAAATTTTATAAAATTTAAAAATGAAAAAACTAAGGGTTTAGGGTTCATAAATAGTCCTCAAGATTAAAATCCTTCTATAAATGGTATTTTCATTTATAAATAATTTTAAAAAGAAAACTAAAATTTTATGAATTTTAAATAAAAAAATAAAAAAATAGGGACCATTTATGATAAGTGTGTGAACCTCAGGAATGTTTTGTGATATATATGTGTGTCATGTCAGCAAACTAACGGAGTTTTTGACAGAACTTAACGGCAGGACCATTTGTGATTGCACATACTAACCTTGAGGACCATGAGTTACACACAAAAACTTTAAGGATGCAATCTGATAGTTTCATAAACCTTAGGGACGTTTTGTGATAATAGTAGTACGATCTGTACATTTTCTCATCTATTTCCTAGCATGGGCGGTAAATGAGATTTCTTAAACTCCACATTTTGGAACTGCTTTTCGTTGCTGATATGAAACCGTGGTTAGAGCCATTGAGATGCATGACTAGTCAACATGTTTTTGCTAAGAGAGAAAATTACAATATGAATTCCGCGCACAACCCAACCCTAAGTAGTCATGTTATGAAGTTGTTAAGTCTTTGAATTTTCGGCCATGGTTTCATTTCAGGGTAAAATCTTGTAACCGGTAAGGCGTGCAGGTGCTAAAGCTTAACTAGTGCGAGAGATGACAGGTTTACAAGGTTGCTTCAGGTCATAGTTATTTATTTTGATCACCTCTATTTAATGACAATGCGACATCAACATGTTGCAAATGGTTATCCTCTCATGAGAATATCCATAATTTGATTTTCCCATCAGGGTTTAAAGCCAACAACGAAAAGGCAACAGAAAATAGGACAATCACAATCCGCAAGTTGTTACATAAGCTTATACTTAATAGCAACACTAATCACGATCCATGCAAATATACTTCAAAGTGAAGTTCAGAAAAACAGAAAAATTAACACAAATGCATTTCCTAGTCAACGCCTCTGAAGGCTCCCACTATTACAGTCCGAAGAGGCCCATCACACCGAATATGCATTCCAAGATAGCTTAGATAAGGAGTTTCTCAATGGCATCCTGCAATTTACACATAAAATGTTCAGTATGTAGAACCAAATCCAAGCATTAAGGAAACCTAAAACGAAGAGTACCTTGAGCTGTTGTATTTGCGACTTCAATTGACTTCCCTCATTTGAAGTAACAGAACACGCAATGACAGGTCTTGTGACACCACAGGCTCGGCCAAGTGCTTGCTTCGAAGGGACAAAAACGTAGGGAACATTCTGCCAAATTCAAATAGAACACTTGTAAAGTGCTTTAAATTGATTTAAATCACTAGGAGAATCATCCAACTAAAAAGTAAGGATTTTGAAGCTTCAATATAATAAACTAAAAAATCATGAAGAAATAAACATAAACTACTATCTTGGGCATGGTCTTTCATGTCTGCAACCAATAAGCCTTGCTTACTGAAATGCTTGCGCCAAATGGGATGCACCAGGGCTAACCTTCAAATAGGCGATTAGGTGCATCTATGTCCAGCCATAGACCACAATCCTACCAACTAGGGTAAACACCTAACTGGTCTGCTTTGGGCCAAATACAACACAACCAGTGCCACGATATATAACACAAAACAAGTATGCAATCAAACACAACCAAAGCGGTAATACCTCTCTCACTTCATTTTTGCGTGTAAAACATCAAACACTTGGAAACTACAGTAAGTAGCTCTTAACAGAGGAGAACGAATCATAATAGGACATACAATAAGCCTAAAAGGAAACATTTAATCCACAAAAGGTGAGCAAATAAAAATAGAACTTCAGAATGTCTTTGTGAAAAGCAGCAATAGTTGAATTTATTGAACTATCCTCTTATGAGAAAACGAACACAACACTCTCCCATCATCCAATAGAAAGAAAAAAAAAACCCATGTTGCAATCAAAGAATCAACGCCATTTATGACACTAAAATTTCAGTGGCATAGATATGTAACAGGAATGATGAATATTACCTTATCTTCAGCCAACAGGGGAAGGTGAAGAAGAATCTCAATCGGCTCAGTGTCACACGCCATCACTACGAACTCAGAAATACCCCTGTTCAGGGTCTTAGTCGCTGAAAAACAAAACCCATAAAACAAATGTTAAAATCTATATAAACAGATAAAAACAGAAGCAGGCAGCCATGGCATTGAAATCTGAGCATTTCACGTACCTTCATTGGCACCCTTTTTAAGCTGCTTGTAGTTAGCTGCCTGTTGAACCAGGTCGAGTATTGTGATCGTCAGCTGCGCATCGGCCAAAGGGTACGCTTTTGCGTTCACTGCCTCTCCTGTCTGCAATTACATTCATACACAAACAAATTAATAAACAAACAAATGACAAACACAATCAATCAACCATGCTCTCTAAGCTGAAAACAAAGATGAAGAGCAAGACACTACCATTGTGTGGTCGATTTCGTGGGAGTAGAGAGGCTAGGGTTTTTATGAGACGTAGGAGAGAGAGCGAGAGTCAGAGACGGAGTCGAGAAAGAGAGAGGGAGAGGGAACGGCGGTTGGATTGGATTTGACGAAGAAGAAGAAGAAAAGAGGAATTAGGGTTATAACTTATAACTTATAACCCGAATATTTCATGCGTGTATTTTTCGGGTTGGGCTTATATCACCTAAGAGCATGTACTGCGCCAGGGGTTGGCCCAGGCAAAAGGCAAAAATCAGCCCAAGTCCAGCTCCAGCGCGCGCAAAGCAGCCCGGGCAAGCTGCGGGTCCCACAAGCCCGGGCAGGCCCAAGGGCGAAAATCGATTGGGCTCGAGCCCGAGTTCAGGTGACGTCAGTATTCGCGCCAACGGTAAAAAAATTTGACTGAAGTGCGCTGACGTTGTCGTGACGTCAGCGCTGACGTCACCACCAACGGTTACATGCCACGTGTCGGCACCGGGTGGCTCCGATTGGATTTTTTTAAGAAATCCTACGGTTCTCATTTTTTTGGCCAAAAAAATTTTAAAAAAATCCTAAAAAATTCGAAAAAATTCTGAAATTTTTTTAAAAAAAATACCAAAAATGTATGTATTTTTTCCCTATAAATACCTAACCATTTTATCTACTTTCAACACCAAATCTTCATACAATTTCTTCTCCATACAATATTTTCTACTCTCCACTCACATAATTCATTTTCCACACCAAATCTCCATACAAACTCATCTCCTTCCAATATTTTTTACTCTCTACTCATATTTTCCACTTTCCACACCAATTCCATACAAACTCTTCTCCTTCCAATATTTTTTACTATCCACTCACATTTTTGTACTACTTTCCATTTGTAGAAAATAAACAAATGGCATCTTCTGTTGAAATCAGAGGCTCGTGGTCAACCCAGGAAGATATTGCGTTGTGCGAGTCTTGGGTGAACGTTAGTCATGACCCTATCACGGGTAATGAGATGAAGTTCCATCATATGTGGAGCAAAATTCATGGAGAATTTTGTCAAAGATTGGGTTCCATTCGGACCGAAATGGCTTTGTCTAGTAGATGGAAAATTCTAAACAAAGAGTTAGGGAAATGGAGAAATGCCTTGACAAAAGCAAAGGAGAACATTCGGAGCGGTGCGAATCTTTCCGATGAGGTAAAATATTTTTAATTGCCATTTTAATCAATTTAATGTAACTTTTTTTTATTGCATATTCTATTTCTTTTTTGTTGCACAATGTTTATTTTATTTTTGCATTTCCTAATTGGCTTTATTTATTTACATAATCAATTTTATTCTTGCATTTCAAAATAGTTTATAATTTCATGCATAATCTTTATTTTTGTTTTTGCATTTTCAATTTGTCTATATTTATTTACATAATCAATTTTATTCTTGCATTTCAAAATAGTTTATAATTTCTTGCATTGTATATTTTTTTAATGCACTTCCAATTATTTATTTTGAATAGATCATACAAGCACAAATGTGGTTCGGTGCCACGGGGCAAGGGAAAAAAAGTTTTGTGCATTTCCAATGTTGGGAAATTGTCAAGGATTGTTCCAGATTCAAAATTATTCCTACCGCACCCCCGGTTGTGTTGCATGAGACGCCGCTCCACGAATCGCCATCAACCGATTCGCCATTAGACTCCCCAATGGAAACGGAGTCACCACTCCCACGTCCGCCGAGACCTATTGGGAGAAAGGCGGCAAAGGCCAAGAGAGGGGCCACTTCGAACATTGATTGTGTTCAAATATTCGAGCAAATAGCTAAGAACAACTCTCTAAGATTGGAGAGAGACTTGAGGAAAGATGAAGCGGACAAGGCACGATTGGAAGCCTTTGCAATTGAAAAGCAACATGCAAAAGAAAAAGACGACGATGAAAGAGAGATGAAAATCATGGCCATGGATACGAGCCATATGTCTCCTGAAACAAAAGCCTATTGGAAGCATAAACGAAGGGATGTGATGAGAAGAAAACTTTTCCATGACGACGGACCTAGCAATACGGATTGGCTAAATGATGAAAACCATTAGATTGTATTGTTGTATTTTTTTATAATTGTTGTATTTTTTTTAAATTGTTGTATTATCCTTTAATTTGTTGTATTGTTTCTTTTTTATTCAATCAAAAAAGCATTCTATAATTGGACTACTTATTAAAAACATTTGAGCATTCCTCACAAAGATTAATTAAAAACAAACCTTCATTTATTGCAAACAACACACAAAACAAACCATACATAAAAGCATAATAATAAAAAAGACCTCGCAATAATTCCACAAAACACAACACACAAAAAGCCTTCATCCATTGTGATTGCCTTTCATCTGCCACAAGTGCTCGATCAAGTCAACTTGACGTCTTTCGTGAACATATGAAGATTGCATTTCTTGATAACGATCAATCATGGGGTTGTTGAATCGACCATCCTGAAGTAACGGTTCGGGCTCCAATGGTAGTCCATTTGGTCCTATCGGCCTTTCATATATTCTTGTCAACGCCGTGTTCATAGGATCGGGTTCAAACACCTCTGGAGCATCGTAGTCATACTCATCCTCCACAATCATGTTGTGGAGGATGATGCAAGTCATCATAATACTCCTCAGCACCTCCTCGTCTAGCATCCGAGCAGCACCCCTGATAATTGCCCAACGAGCTTGCAAGATACCGAAACACCTTTCCACGTCTTTCCTGTAACCTTCTTGAAAGGAAGCCAAGCTTCTTTCCTTCTCGGATTGGGGATTCGGAATTGTTTTCACGAATGTCGTCCACCTAGGATAAATTCCATCGGCAAGGTAGTAGGCCCCAGAGTATACGGTATTGTTGATTTGGTATGTGACCTGAGGGGAATGACCTCGCAATACCTCATCGAACACCGGGGATTGACCAAGGACATTGAGGTCATTCTGAGATCCCGCAACCCCAAAAAAGGCATGCCAAACCCAAGTGTCGAATGAAGCTACGGCCTCCAAAATGATACTTTTTTGGCCCTTCCGATTCCCATACTCTCCTTGCCACGCAGTAGGACAATTCTTCCACTGCCAATGCATGCAATCGATGCTTCCGATCATTCCTGGGAAACCTCGAGCCTCGTCTTTTTGTAGAAGCCTTTGCAGGTCCCTCGGAGTGGGTTTGCGAAGGTACTCCCTCGTGTACAAATTTTTCACTGCATCACAGAATCTCACCAAGCACTCTAGGATAGTAGATTTTCCCATCCTTGCAATCTCATCCACCTGCTCTGCAGATGCCCCATAAGTAAGCATCCGCAAAGCAGCTGTAAGTTTTTGCTCTGGGATAAGACCCAAAACTCCAACAGCATCATGCTTTTGAATGAAGTATGTGTCGTAATTACAAATATCATGCATGATTTTTTGGAACAAATGTGGCTGCATTCTATATCTCTCTCGAAACTTATGAGCAGGATATAACGAATTTGGGATAAAGTAATCCTCCAAGAGATTCTTACCCCGAGACTCTCTGCGTCTGTCCACATTCGGGGCACGACGACGATGGTGTTGGCTTGATTGATTCATCATACACACCGCCGCTACTTCAAGCATTTCTTCCTCTTCTTCATCGGCGTCCCGATCTTCTTCCTCACGTCTACGCCGGATTTCTTCCCATTCTTTCTGTTGCCTCTCCAACACCCTCCTGAAGTTTGACATTGAGAGTATAATGGGAAATTGTAAAATCTGAGAAATGAAGGAATATATCAGAGATGGTGTGAGAGGAGTGGTGTTGATGGTGTAGTTATATAGAGGGATTCAGAAGATAGAGATGACACATGGCACAATTTTAGAGGGTGAAAATCTTATCTGAAATCTGAGATCACTATTTGTAAAAAAATATCTGAAAATCTTATCAGACATGGGACACATGGCACAATTTTAGAGGGTGAAAATCTTATCTGAAATATGACATTATAATTTTTTAAAATTATCTGAAAATCTTATCTGACATGGGACACGCGGCACAATTTTAGAGGGTGAAAATTTTATCGAAAATCTGAGATTATAATTTTTATTAATGAATATCCGAAAATTTTATCTGGAATAAGACACGTGGCAACCGAGATTCACATCCGAAAATCTTATCCGAAAATTTAATTACAAAAGATTATCAAAATTAATGATTTAAAGTATTAAAAAAATAGGAAATAAAGTACAATGAATAGTAATTGCCCTAGACTTTGCCCTTGTGGGTGGAACCACAAATGGCAAGGCTGACACTATTCACGTGAATAGTGTCAGCCCTTGCTTGCCCTTGCCTTAGACTTTGCCCTAAGGGGTGGAGTTGCTCTAAGGGCATGAGATTAAGAGATATTGGGCTTATA
Source organism: Prunus persica (assembly GCF_000346465.2). Classification (NCBI taxonomy): domain Eukaryota; kingdom Viridiplantae; phylum Streptophyta; class Magnoliopsida; order Rosales; family Rosaceae; genus Prunus; species Prunus persica. The sequence continues at coordinate 446,749 of NC_034013.1, read as the reverse complement.
CCTTACCTAAGGGTCATATATAAGATCGATCGCATTGATTGATAGATAATGATAATTTATTTTCTAGGTATCTAAGGGTCATATATAAGGCCCTTACTATAGAATGACTTCGGATTGATTGATAGACAATGATAAGTCATTTTCTGGATATCTAAGAGCATCTTCAACTGATATGTCAAAACTGTCACATAGACATTTAACGATTAGAAATAACATCTCACATCACTCCAACCGATGTGTCAAAGATGATATGGAATGAAGGCTAAAGGTTGAGATGTTATTTTTGACATCCCAAAAGAAAGATGTCAAATGAATATTTTATTTTATTTTTTCTTTTCTTTTCTTTTTAATAAAAAATAAATCAACACTAAAATATAATAAAATAATAATTTAATTTGACATATCGGGTGGAGTGTAAAACTATGTAAGATGTCAAATTACCACATCAACCATCAAATTTAAATTTAATATTTGATATTTGACATCTCCATTGTAGATGTTCTAAGGGCTCGTTTGGTACGTCGGACTGTACTGACTAATTTCTGTCACATAGTATTAATCTATTACGGAGAGTACTGACTATTTATCCATAATATTATAAGGCGTTTGGTGCTGTTCCGGATAAATAGTCTAACTAAGTTATACTGTGTTTGGTGATGTTCCGGATAACATCAAATCATACTATTTTTAAAATAAAAAAAATCTTTGATAATTTTAATGGAAATTGAGATTCAAATGACATGAATTTTTTTTGGTAAGATTCATCTGACAAGATTTGTTTTTCAATTGTTTTTGCCAATATTTTTTTTCATATAACCCATTATCATAATTGTAGTATCTCATAAAAATTCTAACATACTCACATACGTTAATAAAAACAGTACCAAATAATGTATAATTCAAAGTGATCACATACTAAGGTGATAAGAGCAAAAGGGAAAGTTGTTCATAAACCAAACTACATCAAAGAGTGAATCACAGCTCCCTCGCCCCAAGTAAGAGAAGAACAAATGATTTTCTCATAGCACCATCCAAAGTCAGGAATGTTCTCTCATCACTTGCTTTCTCCAAAATTAGTAGTAGTGCCTTAATTTGGTCATTAATAGACAAGTCCATCTTTGCCAATTCAGCAGCAATGTCAAGTCTTGGTTCTGATCCTTTCACCAAACTATTAGTTATAATTTTCAATTGGTCAACGGACTCAGAAATCATCTCACCAAATGCTTTAGCCATTTCCTTTTGAATATCAGTACCTGCATTTCGTTTGCGGTGTCGACTGCTTGAGCTAGCTGAGTTTTATTGATTTGATTTGATCTTGGCAAAGAGGCAGAATGATCTGGTTCAACCTCAACTTCCTCATCATCATTGACATCAATGTGATGCACAAGCTCATTCATCATTTCAGTGGGAGTTGCAGACCCTCAACCAGTTGCTCGGTCCTTCCCAAATATATTCTTCAACCTATCATATATTAGACATTGTTTCCCCCTCCAACCATCAGCATCCTTGTTATGCTGCATCAAAATGGAAAAATTATAAATAAAAATAAAAGTAAAAAAAAAAAATAAGAATTACATATTACTTAACAAGTGTACTAACCTGCACATAAGTGTTCCATGCTTCATCGCTATCAACCTCAATGCATTTCAAAGAATCATTCCAAGCAAAACCACTTTTGTTAATCATGTCAAATATTATCCCATACAATTTTTTTTTTCTTCCAAAATCTCATCTTGGACTCAATATGCAGGACTACCCTTAAATCAGTATTGGGAAATTTCTCAACCAATGATTTTTCAATTTGGATCATTGTTCCAGATTTAAAGGAACCATTTTCACATCATAAACCTCGGTTGACTACATCCTCTAGTATGGTCAACAATGCTTCTTCCTCATGTGCTTTCCACACCCTTCTACTTCCTTTTGATTGACTAGACTGTCCACTCTCCATTCCTATAGCCAATATAGACAATATAATTTGCATACATATAATTAAGAAAAAAGGTTGGAAGATCAAATAAAATAAATACTAATTATCAAAATAAATAGTCTATTGCAAGCACATCCAAATAGTCTACTACAAGAAAATATAAATAAATTATATGAACTACAACTTAATGTTTGTTCCTATTCCACTCATCATACATTTGCATAGCCAGATTATTCCTCCATGCAGTCCATTGATCTGAAGGTTCAATAGTACCAAGTACATCACAAAAATATATGTGGTGTAACTATTAGAATTGTACTATGAATATTGATATGCATATGTATGTACTAGACATCAAAGTTTCCATGTACACTAAGAAGGAGAAACGAGTCTTTAAATAATACAAGTTGACACCAAACACCTGATATAGACTATTTACTTATATTCAGAGTCTAATACGGTGTACCAAACGAGCCCTCATATATAAGGCCCTCACTATAGAATGACTCGGATTGATTGATAGACAATGATAATTCACTTTCTGTGTATCTAGGCCCATGTTGTTGCTTTCATTCGATCAGCCCACATATAGGGCCATAAAGCCCAATAACTTTGATGGGTCCAAATTATAGGGTCGCTGACTTTAGGATTAAAATATAATAGAGGGAATATATAAGAAAAGTTGGAGAATAACAAACATCAAGTGGTCGTGCCGGAGTGGTTATCGGGCATGACTAGAAATCATGTGGGCTTTGCCCGCGCAGGTTCGAATCCTGCCGACCACGTTTTGATATTATTTTAAGAATTTGGAAGAGGAGAGAGATTGTGACTTGCATTTTGCTCTGTTTTGCTTCCTCTTCTTCTTCACTCATACACAATACAGTACTCTTTTTGTTTAAATTATAAACTTGTTACGTGCGTGAAACAATATTAGGTAGTAGTAGCTAGTAGGAGGTGGTGATAATAGAGAGCATTTTATTGTTACTCATGGCAAAGGGTTAACATTCAGTTTGTTTCTGTCAAGCACTTTCTCAGTAGAATTCTTTGATGGGTTCCTTTTGTTTGGGGCCTAGGCCTGCAGAAGCAAGACCATCAATTCATCTTTCATATGGGAATGGGAGGGAGGGATCGATAAAGTTATGCATGCTGATGCTGGTGCTGCTTCAAACAAATTGCAGAAAAAATAAACCAAAAAACTGCATCAAGGCTATCAAACAAATTGACTAGCTAGCCGTAAGAAAGCGTTTGTTTTGTTGCATGCCACAGTAAAACAGAAATTATGAACCTTGCTATTAACAAACAAGATACATCAATATTCAGAAAACAGAGCATTGCTTTGCTGTCATGTTCATCTTACCAGTTACCAGAGTTAAGTTGAATGATCTTTTCAATGGCATTGCAGCAAACTGATAACATAAAAATAAGAATTGCTGTTTCATTTGAAAAGGAAATTGATCTCTATCAAGGTACTATTAGGAAGAGAATAATAATTGGAAAAAAAAAAAAACAAACAAACATATTGGCATTGCAACACTTTACTTCATGTGATGCTACCCCTAATGGCCGGTGGGTATATTTGATCAAGTTCACAAACTTAGTGCTGTCTGTTGATGGTGCTGCAGTGAAGATGCGTTGCATATATAAATATTTGTCAAAACTGAGACTTGTGTTAGAAAAGAAAGAAGAAGAAGAAGAAGAAATCATCATTATAATATATATTGTGATCAATAAAATGCCTAACATAGACAATAATAAACAATATATAGGTGGAGGGGAGGGTTTGCTTGTGGGGCAGCAAAAGCACAGAATTACAAAGGCCTAGCTAGGTCTAGGTGCATATTGTTGACGTGGCTAACAAATCTTCACAACAAAAAAAAAAGTATAGCCGCCCGGCTGTACTGTTTTTCTTTTTTAAAAAGAAAAAACCGCTATGCCAATTTTTTTTTATTTTTAAAATTACAGAATACTGACTTGGATAGATGACAATGCGATTTCAAATTGTATATTTTCTGGTTCAGACGAATTTTCAATATATAGAGGTCTTATACCTCTTCATCCAATAGTTAATAAAAAGAAATATTAATTAAATCAACATAACCCAAGAGCCCCAAGGTCCAAGGACCATCTATTGAGAATTATATATATACACACTAGCCCCTTGGCACATGGGTTAGCATGTGTCAACTGGTTTTCTTTTTTGTTTTTAATTTTATTTTTAGAATTAAGAAAAGATAACATGGGTAGTTATGTTTTATAAAAGTAAGACCTATTATTTGGTTTTGTTTTTAATTTTAATTTTTTCAATATGAAAAAAAATGTGAATTTATCATATTATCCTAATTTAATTAATAATTTCAATTCTTAATGTTTGAATTAACTAAAGGTATTTTTCTGGTATTTTGAATGTTTCACCATTATCCGCCTTTAGTTTTTATATATATACATTTATTTATTTTTTCAATTTTAGGCAGAATCTGGGCCGCTTGAGAGAGAGAGAGAGAGAGAGAGAGAGAGAGAGAGAGAGAGAGAGATTTTATTTTTTATTTTTTATTTTTTCAATTTTTCAATTAATATTTTATTACACGTAAGCAAAAATATGGACCCTATAAATGACATGTCGTCACTTAACAGATCTTCTAACGGTAGAACCACATTGCAACAAATTTTAAATATGGAGATACCTCATTGTTAAAATTGAAAACATGGGGACAAACATGCCTCAATAGTTCAACTTCACGGTACCAAACTGAAATTAATCATAAATATTTTATTAAACAAAAAAAATTTAAAAAATTAATTACTACTTATCAAGTAATTAATTTTTTTACAAAAATTTCAATAAGGCACACAAAATTCACGTATTATATTCATATTCTCACATATTATTAAATAAAAATAATATATATATAGCCGCACGGCTATACTCAGTTTTCCCTTAATTGTTTATTTAACAGTATAGCCGTGTGGCTATACTATTTAAATAGAATAGTTTTAGAGTATAGCCACCGGCTATACTATTTTTGGACGGAGAACAGAAAAACGCACGGCTATACCATTTTAAACCCAAAAACAAAAGGCCCCGCTGAGGGCGCCACGCGTCCAAAAACGTATGGCCATGCGGCTATACCTTTTTTCCTTCCAAAACCGTAGTATAGCCGTGCGGCCGTACTATTTTTTTTAAAAATTTCAAAAACCAAGACAAAAAACCGGGTAGAGCCGTGCGGCTGTACTATTTTAAAAAAAAATTTCATAAACCAAGACAAAAAAACGTATAGCCGTGCGGCGGTACTATTTTTAAAAAAAATTTCAAAAACCAAGGAAAAAAACGTATAGCCGTGCGGCTGTACGATTTTTTTAAAAAACAAGGACCCGCCTACGTGTCCAAACTAGTATGGCCGTGCGGCTATACCCTTTTTTTTAATATACGAGTATGTCCAAACCAGTATGCCTGTACTATTTTAAAAAAAAATAGCGCATTTTTTTTTTAAAAAAACTACAGAATACTGACTTGGATAGATGACAATGCTATTCCAAATTGTATATTTTTTGGAATTGTCAGTATATAGCCAGGGCAGGATGAGACCAAACTTTTCCTCTACTACTAGGCCGATTCCCTATTAATGTTTTTTAAAGTGTTGGTGGTTATAAACCATGAAAGAAAATAACTCCCTTCCAATGTGGGACTAAATAAAAGTGTATTTTTCCTAAACAAACTCTACAGTTGTGGCTTTACTCGTTAAGTAATACTAAGAGTAATTTATACAATGTAATAATCTTTCAATTTGATTCTAGAAGTCGTCAAGAAAATTTGAAAGGTGGAAAAAAAATATTACAACAAATGGCACTCTATGTTTTGGATGCATTGATTTGTGTAGATCATGAAAGATATTTCTTAAGCCAACTTCAAAGTAGGGGTTTCTTAAGATCTTGCTTAATGAGCATCAGCAATTTCTCTCATTAGGTGCATGTTTAATAAACTATCAAGTCCAATAGCAGGGTGGTTTTGATTATATGAATATAGGCATTATTAACATTAACCTTTAAGTTTAGCCAACTGTAAGATCTCACCTTTTCAACTTGGGTAATATGCTTTTCCTTCTTACCTGAAATCCAAATTATCCAATAATTCCTGATAAGTTGTCTACCAGAAAACATACCTGAGTTTGGGTTGGGAACTGGAACTGGTGGTCAGGGCTACAGCAGTTCTTCTTGAGTTTAGGAACTTTTGCTTTGTGTTTAGCTGCTATATTTACATATAGTGCTTTGTTAATTTTGTAAAGCCGGGAACAGGCTTTTCATGAACTTATTATGGGACTTTACTGGTCTGACCTTATTTTTGAATTTTAAACAAATTTTTAGGCAGTTCTGTTTTAGAGAATTTTACACCAGCAGCACTATTACAAATCTGACCATTTTGACAATTCAAAAAAAAAAAAACTTACTTAAAAGGTAAAAGGAAAGAAACACTGCCATTTTTTACTGTGTAAAATTCTTTGAAGAAGTAACATATGTGCAAATTCTTTCACAACCCAATTTTTAGTGTATATATGAGTTTGTTGAAGCTATTGTATTTTCTTCTATGATATCGATGTCTTGGTTTGTCATACTATCTTCTGTTGATTTCTTTTTTCGGGTGCTCTTTCGCTTGGACAGCGAGCATACACTTTCGAGGCTGAACTTGCTTTACTACTTAGAATAACTCACAAATATGGGAAATCTGGAGCTCAGGTTATCTTTTAGATGGATGCTTTGGAGCATATCACTTCATGCAGGGCAGTCAACTTTCTCGTAAGTTCTGCTTTCTGTCCTTGAGATGGGTTGGCACTAAGCGTCAAAGAGATGCTCCTGTGGATATCAAGAAGCAAAGGATGGTTATAACTCCTATTTTAGATTAGTGTTTTCTCTGTTGTCATTGGTTATAAAGGAAGCTTTTGAAATTTCTGGTAATGGTGTCCTAGAATGTTGGTCTTATCATGGCATGTTTCATCTACTAGACACAATTTTACCTGCTGAAATCCATTCAAAATACCTTGCAATTGTGATGTTGGAATCAAAGAAATAACAAAGTAGTAACGAAATTGTTTTTATTTCTTGAGAAGGCTTGAAACAAATAATAACTATTTCTAATGCTGTATTTTTAAGTTGCAGGTCCTGTCAAATACTTGTCAAAGTGTGTGTTGTATCAGCTATATTTTATAGGTGAAGAATAAAATTGTTCGAGAAGTCGTAGATTTTGTCAAAGGGCATAGATCACTTTTTGATCATCTTCTTCGGGAAGACATTTCTTAAGCTGATGAATTGGTGATGGAGCAGATAAATCTGGTTGTTGGGATACTTAGCAAGGTAACTGTTCTTTATAATCTATTTTGGACTGCATGAATTGTGTTAAAGAAGCTGTGGTCAACTTCTCCTGCTTAAAGCTAGCTTCGTTAGTGCCTCCAAAAATGGTTTTTGAACAGTTTAGGCCTGTAACATGGTTGAGTAGGATATGATCATATGCGTTATTGAACAGATTTATTCATTATTTATCAGCAAATAGAGCAGTCTAAGAACTCTTATAGGCAGTTATAAATGATAGGAAAATAAAAACATGACCTTTTATTCTCGTTCACATCAAAACTTCATTTGTATGTTACATGAAGATGAATTTCCTTCGCTTTCGTTTTTTTTTTTAGGTTGAAATTTGGCTACAGAACTTCGTAACAATCATGAGTTACTTTTGAAGTTTTACATGTACAGATTCAGCCTTCAAAGTGAGGGCCTTGAGAAGGAGTCCATTTTCAGTGATTCTGTCTCCCGCATGTTCTCTCTCAAAATTTTTATCTCTAATCCTGGACAGTTTGTCATTCTACATATCTCCCCCAAACTGTGGGTGGGATGTATCACCTGATGAAAACGCATGCAGATACAAGGAACCATCAGAATCACCAGTATCCACCCAACCATATCCCACTTCCTTTCTCACTCCTTTATCTCTCATCCCTTTCCTCACCTTTGCCACCATTTCCCAGTCGCCTTTCTCAGCATACAAGTTGGACATCAACACAAAAGAACCCAATTCCGTAGGTTCCAATCTCATCAATGTATCGGCCACTCTCTCCGCCATCTCCACATTCCCATGGATCCTGCAAGCCCCAAGCAGGCTTTGCAACAACGAAAACCCTGGCTGTCCCGGGATCCGACTCATCAATTCCTTTGCTTCCTCCAATTTCCCTGCCCGTCCCAACATGTCCACCATACTTGAATAATGTTGAGGAGATGGTTCAATATGATAGTCTTTCACCATTGAGTGAAAGAGGTGACGGCCCATCTCCACCATTCCCTTTCTGCTGCATGATGTTAGTACAGAAAGAAATGTGACTGAATCAGGTCTTACCCCTTATCTCTCCATCTCCTTGAACAATTCTATCACTGAGTCATAGTACATGCCCAGCATATGCAGATATTATTGCAGTCCAAGCAAACTGACTTTTATGAGGCGTCTCACTGAAAACTCTTTTGGACTCACAAATGCTTCCTCGCTTTGCATACATATCAAGAAGAGCACCTGCGATAATTGGGTCAGTCACTAATCCAAGTTTGATCAAGGACGAGTGGCATCGTTGGCCATATTTCAGAGAGATATCATGAGCATCACCAATTGCACTCAAGACACTACCAAATGTGTAATTGTTTGGCTTCGACTCCATAGTTGCTACCAAGAATGTTTTTAGTGCATCCTGACAAAGCCCGTTCTGAGCATAACCTGAAATCAAAGCATTCCATGATATGATTTCTCTGCAGTTCAACTCCTCAAAAACTTTGATGGAGTCATGCATGGACTCAGACTTAGCATACATGGTGATCAAGCTGTTGCCAACATTATGTTTTGATAAAAATCCAGTCTCTATGCAAAACCCATGAATCATTTCGCCTTAGCATGGATTAGTCCAACAAATGTAACATCATTTGGATATACTCCATCCAATCTCATCTCATTAAATAGAGAGATGGCATCTTCTTCATCTATAGAAATCATAGTCGTCCAAGACACTACGTTGCGATCATTCATGCACTGAAAGACTAATGTTGCATCTTCAGTAAACTCACATTTTGAATATGTCGAGACCAATGCATTACAAACTGAAACATTTCCATATCCTGATTTAATTGTCAAGCCATGTATCTGTTTCCCAAGTTCTAAATTCATTTCATGACCGCAAGCTGAAACTGCACTAGTAAATGAGACATGATCAAACCCCATCCCTTCTCTCACCATCTGAATAAAGACAAAAATCGCTTCAAGCCCATGGTTTCCCTCTTGGGAGTAACCTGATAGTATTGCATTCCATGAAACCAGATCCTTATTCTCCATTTCATCAAACGCACTCCTAGCTTCTATTAACCGCCTCCGCCTCCACCTCGAATACATACTTATAATTGCATTTCCAACAAAAACTTCACCATCTAAACCAGACTTAAATATAAGAGAATGCAGTTGTAATCCAAATAGAAAATCTTCATGATCCGCACAAAAAGCAAGAACCGTAGTACAAGTCACTGGATAAAAAATAACTCCATTAAAATTCATCCTAAGAGCAAAATTCAATGCACCCTCACTTGTTCGAAACCCCGAAAGAATAGTATTCCAAGAAACTATATCAGTATAACAGTCTCAAAGATAAGTAAGGCACAATCAAACTGTCCAGCTTTAGTGTACATACTCATCATAGAATTTGAAACCGTAGTATACGAAGCAAACCCAGAAGAAACTGTGAACCTGTGAATTTGGCATCCGGGTTTGGGGTGGCCTTGACAGGCCTTGACAGCAAGGGTAACGGTAACTTCATCGATGTTATGAAACAAATGTAGTTGAAGTTGCTTACTGAACATGTCAATGGCTCTAAGTGGAAGGTTTCTGTGAAAGTAGTTGAGCATAGAGTGGTTAGTTGAGGCTGCATTTGTTTGGGGATTTTGGTCGAACGGTTGGTGCTCATGTCTGAATGAATGGTAATAACAGCAGCTAGCATACCGTTGGTTGGGTATTCGTTGGAGGGTTTTGAAATTCAGTTGGCGGATAATCATGAGAAATGAACAAACCCCCGATTCAGTCGTTGATGGGAAGTGTCGGATCGAGACAGCGAGCTTTAGTTAGGAATTTTAGGGCACGGGTTCGATCCCCAGCTTCCAAAGCTTCTTTCCTAATTTTGAAGCATTTCAAGGCATCATCTCTGTTTCCGTCCATCTCAAAAACTTTGGCTTTTTGGGCCTTGCTGAACTTATACATGTTGGTTATATTATTTTGAGGTTTTTTGCAGGTATAAAGAATCGTAAAAGAGATAAGGTTGCATACGATGAGCCAAGTCAGTTGATGTTGTAGTGGCACACAATACAAGAGGGGTTGGAAGACCCCTTGGAATGACGGAATATTGGTTGTGGACTCCACCGGCGAGCCATTGGCCAGTCTCTGTGCGACCCCTTGGCCTTGAGTGCACGCCAAGCGCTCGACGGAAGTCCTCCCTCCTTTGCCTTCACTGCGCAACACTCTACTGCTGCGCGCAAGGGCTTATTTTTTTTAAAAAACTTTTGGTACACAGACACAAAAACGAGAAGAACCCAAAACAGGCCAGCAACCTAGAAAGCTGAAGCCTCAAGGAGTTAAGGCTCTACTCTACCAGATACAACATGGAAAATGATCAAAACAAAAAAAAGTAGTAGTAAAATGCATACGGGATAATAAGGGAAGTACAAATGCTGCTTGATTGCATGAACTTTTGGGTCAAACGAATTATATCTTAATATGCCGCCAATACAATCCAGCTAAATAATGGTTATCCCTACTCAATCTTGCATAGAAAAAATATAACAAGGAAAAATAGATAAAGAAATCAGTTACAAACCCCCACCAAATAGTTTTCTGATGATTCCTATGGCCATTTGCATCTGAATTTGCGTAACTTGTAAAGCAACAACTTGTAGATAATAAGCACATTGTAAATCAATCAAGAAGAAATACAAAAAACATAGTTGGAGGATTTCCATATCATACTGTAAAACCATTATTCATAGACAAAAGGGAAAACAAAAATAAATAAGTAATCCAACCTACCAACCTTAAGTTGCTAACATTAGAAGCGGGAGAGCAAAGCTCACATAAGAACCCAATAAACAAGGAAATCGACTATGTTTCATCTTTGTCCTCGACGCTTTGCATCTCCTACTTTTAGAAAAACATAGGAGCACCGAATGTTGAAACATCTTACTTGCTGCCCCTCTTGGCCTTAGATCCACATTTTCTAGATCTTTGTTTGCCGCCACGTTGTTCAGTGGATTTCTTAGTCCGGCCATCAGAATTAGAGGCAGAGCAACGAGGCACATGATGTCCAGGCACCGAAGCAGGGAACCCAACAGCAGGAGTTCCAACAAGAGCACAGCAGACTCCTGCTTGGTGGCCAAAACACCATGTCCATGCCCATAAGCATTGTTCATCTGCAAACCGAGGCGCAAAGCGTGATTCTCAGCGTAGCAGCACTGGAGCAAACGCCCCAGTCTCCTGCATTCGCCTTCCAAGTACTTGCTCTTCATCTCCAGATCCCTCACATAAATCTTTTTCCTCTCCCTTGATCTCACCGCTGCATCCTTGTTTCTCAGCTGCCTGGAATAATCCAAACCACATTCACTACTATCATATCACATCGTAATTATTATTATTTCCCCAATAATTTATTTATCTATTTTTGGCCCTTTGCCTAAAACATATTTCACTTCATCTCTCATTAAAGGATTCAATAAACCAGACTTGTTATTTATTTACACAACCACAGTAATTAAAAATATAAATAAATTAACAATAAGCATACTCTGATTTTAATTTTAATAAATGTTCAAAACCCTAAAACGAAGAGTTACAATTAATAAATCATAAATAATAAATTAATGGTACCTTCTCCTTTTCTTGGAGATAGGATCGTCGGCGTCGGCGTCAGCAGCGTCATCGTCATCGTCATCGTCATCGTTGAGCGGGGATCGGTCGAGTTTCTCCTTCTCGGAGTCGGCGGAGGCGTTGGAACCGGCATCGGTGGAAGGCGAGTCGACGAGTACATCCGCCAAAAACTTCTCATAATATTCAGCATTAGTGGGCTCCACCGAATCCGGAACAACCTGGTTGCCGTTGACATCGTCGTCTTTCATCAGAATGGTCTCGATCTCGCCGATCCAATCCGGGGATGAGTCGGAGGGAGCATCCTCCACCGTTGATGATGGTGATGGTGATGATGAACCAGTCGCCGTGACGACTGGATTTTCCAACTCCAACACATCCTCCAAGGTATTTGAGCCGTCGAACAAAAAATCCCAATCGATTTCTCCGATTATGTCATTCTCATCCAGAAATCCAACATCTCCTTCCAATTCCATAAGCAAAAGAAATATCTACAAAAATCTAATTCGAAGTCGAATTCTAACCTAGAGGATGCGAGGACACTGGAGGAGGGCTATATTAAATAATGGCATAGACGACCATCTAGATATTTAGGTGGTGTTTACTTTTCCTGGAAACGCGTCGTCTGCTCTACGCCAATCAGACTCAGACTCTTGGTGAGCAAGGAAACGCAAGAAGGACACGTGAGATGATGATCTTGAGCCACATAGGATTTGCCGTGGTGAAATCATCGGACCAATAGTATCTAGCCAGCTAGGCAATCAGATAGCTCTTTCGATTACACGGGGGATCCTTTCGCCATGTCAGATGTCACTCACCTTATAAAATTTGAAATATATAGCCCCGTCCCTAGATGGAAAGACTCATTTTGAGCGCAAAAAAGAAGAATGAGTCATCTTATGACTCGTGTAGGGTTTACTGAGTCATCTTCCAGTTAGTCATTCTCGTCTTAAATTGTGATTTGTTCATAAGAGTTTAAAAGTCCATGTCTATTCAATCAGAATTATAAGAAGTTTAAAAGTCTTTAGTGGACTTTTTATTTTTTTTAAGTGTATAAAAATTTGGGTACTAGAATACAACGAAAACTTTAATTATATTCGTGTTAAATTGTGATAGTAGTATTACTAACATTATAGCCGTAAATACAACGAGGTATTAGAAATCACATTCCCAATTTGACTATAAGTATACAAAGAAGTACTTTTTTTATTTCATATATTTTCAGAAATCACTTTTTATAAGTAACACAAAAGCCAAATGATCATAATCTCTATGCGTATTGTTAGAAATTCAAACCATGTCTAATGAGTTCCTTAGATGAAAGCTCAATTGATAAGGGTCTATTTAGTATCCTATTTGGATCTAATTTTATAAACTCATGAACAGAATTTAAGTTCAAAGCCACAAAAACCCGTTTGGTAGGCCCATTTTTAAAAACTCAAAAACACCCTCATTATTAAAAACAAAAAAAATTGAAATTTTATAGTGTTTTTTTTAGATTAACTGTCGATATCCTCTAAACTTGTACGCTATTTTCAATTTGGCAATTTCCCGTACCG
>NC_034013.1:431173-433241 GCF_000346465.2 Prunus persica | reverse complement strand
AGGCAGCCATCAGCAGCAGAGAAACCTCATCTTCATCGTCGATGAGGAGGAGCAATTCTCGGTTGAATGGTGTTGAGGCCCAAAAAGTCACGAGAAACTCAAAGACATTTAAAACCTTATATAACATATAATGTTGGTCATGCGTTAATCTAATCAGTATTTTGAGAATTAATTCATTAAATAAATATAGAAATAGTGTGCATACCATGCCAAGCCAATAATATATTTTTCATATGTCAATCACCTACCAAGCTCACATAAACCCAAGTCATATGGTTTATAGGGCTTGCATGAGGGATTGTGGTGTGGAAAGTTACGGAGGTCCACAAGGCCTACGGAAGCTCTTAGATAATGAAGACTTTGGGCTAGCTACTTGGGAGCACTAAAGTCTAAACCCATTGCTTGGAGTTCATCAATGTGGGTGAGAAAATGAGATATCCTTCAAGCACTCCCTATTACCCTCTGGAAACAGGCCAATTCCGACACCTCACTTTACCCATAGGAAATATTCATTTTCCAATGCCTAGCTTTGCATGTTGGAAATAATAATGTCTCAATGCTTCCTTTTACACGTTGGAAATAGAATGGTTTCATCACCTCATTTTACGCATTGGAAATAAAGGAAAGCCCTTGCATTCTATAAATTAGAAGCCACGATATAAGTAGAAAACAACATCTGTTGGTTGCTTAAACACCCCAGCAACCATCAGACTACATTTCCTTCCTCTTTTCGGCTGCTGCAAGAATTCCAGCAGTCATCCTAGCCATTCCTTAGCTATCACAACCATTCTTCAACTTTCTTAGCCTTGAAATCCTCCATCTTCCCTATAAAGTCTCACCAAGCATAACTTCAAGCTTTTTCTACCTCCCCATACCCTTCCAAGCTATAAACACCATAGCCTTTAAGTCTCAAGCTTTTCCTTCCATCATCCTTCTCTTGAAACTCTTAAATCACCACAGTCATAGCCATAGCTACAAACAACAAGTTCTCAACATCCAAACTCAAGCCTATCCACACCAAACCAAGCACATGCATTCTCATTTGCTAAACTTGCAAGTCCTTAGCTCCTACACTCCAAGCTCTCATGCCAAGCTCGCACAATCTCGGTTCAACATCATCAAGTCATCTTCAACCATGCAAAAGCATGACTAAGCATTCGTCAAGCTGCTAGAAATCCACTCAAGCCACCCATCCTTTATCTTCATCTCTCTCTCTCTCTCTCTCTCTCTCTCTCTCTCTCTCTCTCTCACACACACACACACACACACACACACACAAAAGCTTCATCCCAAATTTGAAACACATATCCTCTCAAACTAAGTTGAAACCATAGTCATTACCTTTTTGGTAAGAAAACACAGACATCACAAGCTCTCATCTAGCTGCCGAAAACACTCAAAATCTCAAGCCTTAATCCTTTCTTTATGCTCATTTTCTCTTAGCTCCCACGCCATGAGCCTCTCATACCAAGCCTAGTAGTATCTTGATTTACCAAAGCAAACTCTCATGCCCATCAATGCACCATCTCCAACTCTTCCTTTAGCTGCCGAACAACACAAAACACCCAGCCGCTAGTAGAAGAACAAAGTACTCCCCTGGGATTTGCTTCTCCCTTAGGATGCTTTGGGCCTAGTTCTCGTGAACTCAGAAAAAAGGCAACGAAGGCTTGATTCATCACTCTATAATGGTCCAAGAATCAACAAGCCCGGATGGGCCTTCCAATGGAAAAAGACCCCAACAAATGGTTGGTGTGACACATCTGGATTCATTTTCCTCACCCAATCCATGTGTGTGTGTATGTGTGTGTGTGTGTATGTGTGAGAAGTTGTGTCCAGCACAGACCCCTCAACAAACCCAGAACCCAGTTAGGCCAGCCACTCGGTGGGTGTTTTCTTCTCCCTTATTCCCCCATGACCAACACCACAAGCCACCCTCCACCCAGACCTATCCCCCCCTTCCTCCCCTTTTTTCCTTCTCTTCCTCTCTCTCTCTCTCCCACACCACCCACACCCCCCAAGCATCACCCAAAGAGGATGAAAAAAACAGAAGACTGTTTTTCCATTATAA
>NC_034013.1:368210-431073 GCF_000346465.2 Prunus persica | reverse complement strand
CCCCACCACCCACACCCCCACACCATCCCCCCCCCCCCCAAACAAAAAAAAAACTCTCTTTCCCATTCGAGCTCAAGGAAGGGTAAGGGTGAAGTGGGTAGGCCCCTCTATTTATTAAAATTATTTATTTATTTATTTTAGATTTTATTTTATTTTATTTTATAGTATGTAATTATTTTAACATATATATGACCAATTTGCCCTCATATTTAACCGCAAATTGGATAGATGAGGGAATTGGCAATAAAAATTAGTTCGTGTACTTCATTTTCTAAATAAAAAAAGTTGAGGGTGTAAATTGAAAGTAGCATACAAGTTCAGGGAGTAAATTGATAGTTAACCCTGAAAACTCATATTTTTTAAAAGAACAATAGTTTTTTAATTTACTTTTTTGAATAGAATACCGAACGTGCCCTAAATTTTTCTTTCTTTTGAACTCTTCAAATAAAACATTCTTCAGTGAAAGAAAAAGCATGTGTGCATGAAAACAGATAAAATAATTTAATCTTTAGTTCGAGGTTTCTTTATCAAGCATTGAGCTACATTTTTACAAACTATATACGAAGTGAGAATTTATTTGTCAACGGTGAAAGGAAAGGTTGTATTTTTGGCAGACTGAAATAAGAAATTCTAAAGCAGATTAAAAGGTGTTCTCTTTGCATACACAAACAGTATCATAAACGTAAAAACTCTGTCAAACAAACATATATCACAGGCCATAAGTCTGTTTGCCGATGACTTTCTCAACCTTGAAAAGTAAACACAACCTTAACGTATCCAACTTGAAATTGAAATTCCTAAGCATGTGTAACGCTTTAGAGATAAAGCGTTGATTAAAGAATGTATCACGCAACACTGCTACAAGCAAAATGTTTTTTGCTGTCATCTAGGAAGGCTGTTGGAAGGGAAATTGCGTAAGGGGTCCTCCCGCAACAAATCCGTTTCCCTGCCACAAAGCAACAAAAGCAAATGCTTCTTAGCAGCTTATCAGATTCAAACCAAATGTCTCAACAAACCAGTTCGCTTACCTTTTGAGAGCTCGCTCTTCCTCCTGTCGAAGCTGCAAGGCTGAAGATTTGGCACTCTCAACATTCTTTCTATGTGTCCTGGTAACGAAACTGTAACAAGTCAACAAGGTGATAATAGACCTTAAAAGATTGACTTGCAACCTCCACGTTTGAAAGAGCTTTTAATCAAGAGTTTGGGAACTAAAATGCAGTACCACAGAACAGAAGCTGCTCTAGATTGTTGCCACAACTTAACATGACTTTCGGTTTTTTAAAAAGTACCCAAAATGGGATAAAAAAAAACTAATTGTTGAACTTATAGAAGTCTGTCACATTACTCACTCTTCACATTCTTCATCAACAAAAACCTCAATACAGGCACTACTAGCACCTGCTCCTCCAGTTCTAGATCCAGGTCTCTGTGGAATCTGAAAGAATTAAACCAAGTTTACGGTTGGATAACTCACTGTGAGGATATCAAAGTATCAACTATATATTGGAGCAGGGGAGAGGAGGAAACCTTGTATGATCTCCACTTGGTAGGGATTGCATTATTTTCTTTGTTTCTCTCTGCCCTAGGTCCAAGGCTGTGCCAAGAATTTACGTCTGGCTTTGACACATCTGGATGGTGATGAGAGCCAATATCAGCAGAATTTGAATCCTTATAAATGTTAATGTTAATCGGAGCCAGAACACGATCCCTATAAAACCAGGGCAACATAAGATCTCACGCACCAGTTTGCTAACAGGTCATCAACGCAATAGCATGTCCGCAGGCAAAACAAAGTATGTGCATATATTCACTAATCCACTGAAGGGAAGAAGATTGATAAAAAGAAGAACAAGAAAGAGAGATGACTATGGAATGTACAGAGTCGTGAATAATACGAAGCACAACAAAGCAAAAGGAAGTTTATATGTCCAGAGATAAAAATTGTGAAATAAGTTATGAAAATGGAAAATTTAAATAACCAGAAAAGCTAAATAGATACTTAATTGATCTGCCACTTAGTTGTACAAAGTTATCTATTGCAAAAATATAAATCATGTTATGATTAATTAATGGCATGAAGATGTGTTCAAAATCACTTTCGTTGTACATTACAGAAACCAAACAAAGAAAGCTGAGTTTCTGTGCTATGCTATGCGCATTACTATCAATTTCCATTTTCAAGAAAAAGAAACTGATCAAAACTAAAAACCCATTAACCACCTTCTTTTCAAATCTAATTGCTTGTGCAAAAATTGGCATATTGAACTGATAATGAACATACAGCTTATTTGGGTTTACAGGATACATTAACAAGTTCTTGAGGTTCATTACAGGTCAGTCAAATACTTTTACTCAGAATACTCCAACCAACCTAGAGAAAATAAAGCATTTAAAAAACTATATATGCTCACCCTTTTGGCTTTGAATCCTTCTTAGAAAGATCAGAGCTGTCCAAAGTCTGCATTCCTGCAACATGGCGAGGACATAAATAATGCACTAATATAATAATCCAAAAAATAGCAAGGAAACTTACTATTTTCTCCCCTGGAAAGGACAGTTCCAAAGCTTCGGATGGGTAAGCGTTTCTCCATTGAATCCTCCTACAAGTTCAATAAGATTGAACAGTAAATGGCTTGCAGAAAACAAAACTATAATATGTCCTGCATTAACAGTAAATGGGTTTGCGCACCTCTGAAGCTTTTGGTCTGCTCATTGAGCGAGCAATAAATTTCCTATATGCATCCTTCAATTTTTCTATGGGGCGAGCATTCCTGTAAAGTGGAATAGTTAATGCAGGTCTACAATGTGTAAGAAACATGAGAAGGAGATACCAAAAGCAACATAAGGTAACCTGGAAATTCCAAGATTAAATATTTCATTGGCAGCTTTCATCTTGTTCTTGGATTCCATGACCAAAGCATATGATATGTAGAACACAGAATGTGTCTTCCCAATTTCATTTGCATCGAGAAAACTGTATATGACTTGAGCATCCGCACAATTTTCAGCCTGCAGAACCAATTTCAATCGCAACGTTACTTATTAGACAATTGAGGATCTGAAACTTGCACCTACAAGTGGACGGCTAGAACTAAAAACAAACTAATCTTAGATATGAATATGGGAAAGAAAAAGAACTCACATATTCCAACCAGACTTTGAGATAGCGGAGATCATCCTTGTAGCGGTCTGAATGCCAAAATGTACGCACACATTGCTCGTACATCACAACCAACCCTGAGCAATCTCCACCAGGTGGAAATGCTTCCTGAACCCACTTGATACACCTTTAAGAGAGAGACGGAGAAATTTAAGGAAAATATAAAGGACTGTCTCAAACAAGAACAAAAAATCCTACATCTTTATTTTTTTTCTTTCCTGCAACAAGAACCCATTTACGAAATCGAAAAAATGGAAATGAAATTATTCATAAAATTGAAAATTGAAAGTAGAGAGTAGTCAGTCAGTAGTACTCACTCAAGCCATGGGTGGAGAGGGTCTTCTCCTTTATACTCGTCAATCGCTTGAATCAATCGCCTAATGAGGATTAAATTTTAAAAAAAATTTAAGCTAAACAGGCACACGCATAGAAAAGCATATAAAGATTTGAACTTTGAAGAAGGAAGACCTTCGTTGGTCAAAGAGGGACTTCTTGATGTCATTGTCGTTGTGAGCTTTGAGAGCGTCGTTTAAGATGGCGATTTTGCGGCCTCTCTTCAGGGGCCTTACATTTTCCTTAAACAGCTCCCACTCGTTCCCCGTCTCTCGCTTCGATGCCAGAAACTCCGTCTCTGGATCCAACATCTCTACTTTCTCTATCTCTGTTCCAATATCCGCCATCATCACTCACCCAGTCGCTAGGTCACTGCATAATTTTAAAAGTTAATTTAGATAAATAAATATAACTTCAAAATCCATTCCCTAAAGAAGAATTTAATCTCGAGGGGAAAAAAAAAAAAACCGCTCCTTTTTCTTACCGGGACATAATCAAAATTATTTCAGTAATAAGTTCATGCTTTGTTTCACAAATTTCAACAGTCACGGAAAATGGAGAAATTTTAGTGAAACGTGAAGCTTACCTGCGGACAGGCCAAAAAGGAATCCAACCAAAACTCAGGAATGAAAGATCTGAGAAAAGAGAGAAGAGTGAAGTATCGGACTTTCCGGGAGTGGATAACGACTTGAAACCTCTGGATGGCGGAAGAAAGGATGAGCTTAGATTAGAGATTGATAGGGGCGGTGGGCTGGAAGCCTGAAGAATGTGTGTATGTGTGTGTTTTATTTTTTATTTGTTAATTTGAACTTTGAATAATTTTATGACCGTTTTAAATTGAAAGTTCAAATCCTATACCGCTATCCCGCTCCAACGCTTGATGCCTTTTCTTATGTCTACGGGAGGTCCGTTTTGGTAAACTGCCCTTGGTTAGGTCAAATGTCAAAACATAATGTTCTCGTTTGGTTTGGTTCGGGGGAAGCTTTCCTCCAAACCAAACTTTAGGCCCCATTTGGTTCATAGAATGAATTTGAGGAGAAATCATTTCTCATGTCATTCCTCAAGGAATGGGAAAGAAAGATTCATTTTCCACGTTTGGTAATACTTGGGAAAATAACCGGGAAATATCATTTTATTTCCTTTCCCATGTTTGTTTTGAGTATAAATGAAAAACAAAATTTGTATAAATTTTCAATTATACCCATATTAAATCAAATAAAAAAAAGAATGCATTTAATGATATATTGTAATTCTAAATTGTTAATGGGAATAAAATGATCATAAAAAATATGTATTTAATATTAGCTCATTTTCCCAAACTTTCCCATGATGAGGGAAAACAAAACCCAAGTTGAGAGAATAGCTTCACTTTCCCCCCTACTTTCCCATGAGCCAGGCAACGATTTCCCATACCTAGACTTACCAAACATGGGAAAGCAATTAATTTCTCATTCCCAAGTTTCCTTTCCCGTGAACCAAACTGGCTTGATCTTCCCAAGGGATGGAAAATGTTATTTTTCATGTTTAGTAATGCTGGGAAAGTAACTAGGAAACATCACTTTATTTCCTTTTCCATGTTTGGTTTGTATAGGAATGTAAAACAAATGTTTGTAATTTATCAAATATAAAAAGAACGCATTTAATGTTATATTGTAATTCTAAATTGTTAATGGGGACAAAATGGTCATAAAAATGTGCATTTAATGCTGGCCCATTTTTCCAAAATTTCCCATGGGAATGGAAAATGAAACCCAAGGGGGGAGGAGTGTTATATTTTTCCCCTTATATTCTCATGTGCCAGGCAATTATTTCCCATGCTTGGACTTACCAAACATGGAAAATCAATTAATTTCTCATCCCTAAGCCTCATTTCCCATGAACCAAACATAACCAATGAGTGAATAGCAATCTTACTCGCCAACTATCACGCTAATATGACGTTACCTCTCGATTATCTTCTACCAATTTAATACTCAAACTTATAAGAAATAGCAAATTCTGCCCCTATCAAGTTTTTCGAATTCCAACCAATTTTCTATCAAAAAGCCACACACACTTCTCACATGCGCTATAGTTTTTAAAATTACAAATTACAAATTGTAAATTAAGTAACAAATAAAAAAAGCAGAAGCCCACCCCCAACCTTAACCAGTCCCGACATCCCCTCCCATGCACACGCACCCCTTCCCCCTAACCCTTATACCCGCCGCCACCCTTCCCATCCCCGATATCCCACCAACCTTCCTATCATCAATATCCCATGAACCTTCCCAACCCGATATCCCACCAACCTTGAAGAAGTAGAAGAAAAAGTTGTGAGGACAGGAATGATTTCACTAGTCCCACACACATGGACAGAAGGAATATAATACAATCTTTGAAGGATGTTAATCAATAGGAGAAGATAACCACACACAAAAGTAGTTGCAATTCCTATTTCATCCCCTATGCTCTAATCTAAACACTTTTCCTTACAATAGGTTCCCAGTCCCAAACCCACCACCTCCACAATAATATTAACTTTCAAATCGGATGAGTAATTCTAGAGCAAGAAAAAATATATATATGATGAAATGAATCTCGTGTCTTTTCTTGGACTTTTCTATTGGATTTTTCGCATAACCCCTCCACACACTTATCCTCAAAGCCCTGCTCCTGCACCCTACATGATCCCTAAAAAGTGATGGGTTTCCCTCATTAGTGGAGGAGAGAAAAAGAAGGAAAAATAAATAGTAAAATAAAATGAAAGAAAGGACGGGAGAATTTGAAAAAAAAAAAAAAGAATGGAAGAGAAAATGAGAAAAACTCTCATTCATGCATAGCCACCAATTAGTTAGGAATGTTGGCTATAAAAGGAGTTGCCTTCTTTCAGTTCAATGTATCCCTTAGAAAACCAAAACTTAGAGAGTTCTGAGAGATAAGAAAACCTCACTTGTGTGAGAAAGAAAATCCTCTTAAGAGAAAAACCAAGGGAGTTTAGCCACCGGTGTTTGGTGAGATTATTATTGTATTCCCATTATTTTCATAATGGAAAATATTTAGTGCTATTTTTGCCCTTTTTTTTTACACAAGGCTGGAAAAAGTCAAATCCTGCGACTGCCAAATTTATTTATTGTCTCTTTTATTTTTCACCATCTTTCCCAACAAGTGGTATTAGAGCTTCGGCTTAAAAATTATATTCTTGTGTAATTTAAGATAGAGGAGTCGTGGTCATCATCGTCAGCAACAATGTTAAGATTGACTGCATCTAATTACTCCATTTGGAAGCCAAGAATTGAGGACATCCGTTACTGCAAGGATTTGTATGAGCCCCTTCAATTGCTGGGACAAAAAGCAGAAGGGAAGTCAGACGATATATGGAGCATTCTGAATAGAAAAGCTGTCGGACAAATCCGACAATGGGTGGATCAAAGTGTGTTCCACCATGTGGCATAAGAGATGGATGCATATAAATTATGGACAAAATTATCGTCCATGTAAGAGCAGAAGACCGCTCAAAATAAAGCCTCAGTTATCCGACGGTTGGTAAACCTCAAGTACAAAGATAGTCGAAGTGTTACCAAGCATCTTAGTAACTTCCAAGGTTTGATCAACCAGTTGACGAATATGCAGATGGTGCTTGATGATGGGTTACAAGCACTAGTGTTACTCAGCTCTTTGCCTGATAGCTGGGATACACTAGTAGTGTCCTTAAGCAATTCAGCTCCTCAAGGCGTTCTTACATTGGACATAGTTAAAGATAGCATGTTTAATGAAGAAGCAAGGAGGAAAGAACAAGGTGTAATAGTCAAGTCAGAAGCCCTCATCTCAGAGTATCGTGGAAGAACTAGCTATAGAAAATTTCACATGGGAGACAAGTTAAAGGGCATGTCAAGAGATGGCTCCAGATGGAGGTCCAAGACAAGAAAAGACCTAGAATGTTACCATTGTGGCGAGATAGATCACATGAAAAGAGAGTGCATTCTGTTTAAACGAGAGCAAGATAGAGGTAAAGAAAAGAGCGATGCCAAGCACACAATCGCAACTACCTCTGGTGGAAATGAGGTAATTATTCTATGTGGTGATGGCTTCATTAATTTTTCCTCTCAAGATGCATGCTAGATAGTGGATTTTTGTGCATCATTTCATGTCACCTCACGAAAAGACTTATTTACATCTTACACCAATGGAGATTTTGGTAATGTGAAGATGGGAAATGACAAATTGTCCAAGATCGTGGGAAAATGAGATGTTTTCTTTAAAACCAACACAAGTTGTCACTTGGTTCCCAAGGATGTGAGATATGTTCCAAACATGCGTCTCAATCTAATCTCCACTGGATTACATGATGATGAAAGATACATCAATGTCTTTACTGAAGGGAAATAGAAACTCAGCAAGAACTCTTTTATCCTAGGACGAGAGAAGAAAGAGAACACCCTATACATGATACATGCAAAAGTCAATAATGGGTATGTAAATGCTCTCACAGAAGACTCGATCAAGCTATGACATAAATGGCTTGGTCACATGAGTGAGAAAGGATTGCAAATTCTAGCCAAAAGAGAGGTACTGACTGGGATGAAGAAAGGCATGCCTCTAAAATCATGCATGCATTGCTTGGCTGGAAAGCAGCATATAGCTTTGTTTCAACATGGACCTGCACAATGAAAACTCAATCTATCAGATGTTATGTACTCTGATGTTTTAGTACTCTTGGTGGTGCAAGATATTTTGTTACCTTCATTGACGATCAATCTAGAAAGGTATGGGCTTACGCACTTAGAACAAAAGATCAAGTGTATGAAGTTTTCAAACGGTTTAATGCTAGCGTTAAACGAGATACTGGTAGAAGCTTGAAATGGATTCGCACTAATAACGAAGAAGAATATATGGGGGCGTTCCGAAACTACTGTAGAAGTAATGGAATCAGGCATGAACAATCTATTCCGAAGACTCCTCAGCGTAATGGCATATCTGAGAGAATGAACAGAACAATTGTTAAAAGAATAAGAACAATGTTATCTCATGCCAAGCTACCCAAAAGCTTTTTGGGTGAAGCCCTAATGACTGTGGTTGATCTGTTCAACCTTTCTCCTTAAGCTCTTTTTGAATGGTGATGTCTCGAACAAGTTCTGATCAGGAAAAGACGTTTTCTACAATCATATGAAAGTGTTTAGTTGTAGAGTTTTTGTTCATATTCCTAAAGACAAGAGATCTAAGCTCGATGCAAAGTCGAAAGAATGTATCTTCGTCAGATATGGGAATGAAGAATTCGGTTACAGTTTATGGGAACCTGTAGCTAGAAAGATTATTAGAAGTAGAGATGTTGTCTTCTTTGAAGGGCAGAACATTGAAGACATTCAAAGAGGTGATAAACCTGATAATCCTAGAGAATATCCAGCTAACTTGGATCCAGTTCCTCCTCCATTGGAGCACAATGACAGGCAAGATGAATCTAATGATACTGATAATCCAGCTAATGATCCTATTATTAATGAACCAGTTGATGATGATGTGAGTGATGATCATACAACTGATGGTATAGTAGATGATGTAGCTGATGATGGACTAGAAGCACAAGCCCGCCGAATTCCAACTCAGAAGATCGACCAGGATTTGGAGACCTTCGAGTAGGTATTCTCTAGATGATTACATTATCCTAATAGATGGGGGAGAACCAGAATGCTATGGAGAAGCATTAACTCATGGTCAACAAGATAAGTGGTTAAAAGCCATGCATGAAGAGATGCAATCTCTGCAGATGAACCACACATATGATCTGGTGAACCTACCAAAAGATAGAAGAGCACTCAAGAACAAATAGGTGTATTGACTGAAGACGGAAGAAAATAACTCCAAGCCCAGGTTTAAGGCAAGGCTAGTTGTGAAAAGTTTCAGTCCTAAGAGAGGAATTGACTTTGAAGAGATTTTCTCACCTGTAGTGAGGATGTCATCCATACGAGTTGTACTCGGTTTGACTGCAAGCCTGAATCTCGAGAAGAAACAGCTAGATGTGAAGACAACTTTTCTCTATAGAGATCTTGAAGAAGAAATCTACATGGAGCAGCCAGAAGGATTCAAAGTCAACGACAAAGAAGATTTGGTATACCGTCTGAATAAGAGCTTATATGGACTCAAGCAAGCACCTCGACAATGGTACAAGAAGTTTGATTCCTTCATGATTGAACACAGATGTCGGAGGACTACTTCAGACCATTGTGTATTTGGAAAAGATTTGATGATGGTGAATTCATCATATTTCTTCTCTATGTTGATGACATGTTGATAGTAGGACAAAACAGTGACAAGATCAGCAAGCTGAAGAAAAAGATAAGCAAGTATTTTGCTATGAAAGACTTAGGACTCGTAAAACGAATCCTCGGTATGAGTATATCCCGTGATTGAAAAAATCGGAAGTTGAGGTGTTATATTAAGAAGGTACTAAAGCGGTTTAACATGGATAAAGCAAAACTAATTTCTACTCCATTTCCTAATCACTTCAAGCTTAGTTCGAAGCAGAGCCCTACAAGTGAGAAAGAAAAACAAAACATGCTATGATACCATATTCCTCAACTGTTGGTAGTCTGATGTATGCAATGATTTGCATAAGACCAGACATAACGCACACAATTGGCATTGTAAACAGATTCATATCTAAACCAGGCAAAGAGAATTAGAATATTGTGAAGTGGATTCTCAGATATCTTAGGGGTACTTCCAAAATGAGTTTGTGCTTTGGAGGTGGAAAATCTGAATTGATTGGCTACATAGATGCAGACATGGCAGGAGATCTTGATTCCAGAAAATCTACTTCAGGATACCTAATTACATTTTCAGGGGGAGCAGTTTTGTGGCAATCAAAGTTACAGAAATGTGTTGCTTTATCAACTACAGAGGCAGAGTTTATTGTAGCCACTTAAGCGTGCAAAGAAATGCTCTAGATAAAGCGATTCCTACAAGAATTAGGGCAAGGGCAGCATAAATACATTTTGCATTGTGATAGTCAGAGCGCGATCCACTTAAGCAAGAATCCAAGTTTTTACTCAAGGTCGAAGCACATTGATGTGCGATATCACTGGATACGTGATGTGTTGGAGTCCAAGAAATTACAACTTGAGAATATCCAAACTAATGACAATAGTTCAGATATGATGACCAAGTCCTTACCTAAGGACAATTACGAATTTTGTAGAAGAACAGTTGGACAGTTGGAGCCTTCCACCTAAGTCAGGAGGGGAAGATTGATGGGTTTCCCTCATTAGTAGAGAAGAGAAAAAGAAGGAAAAATAAATAGTAAAATAAAATAAAATAAAGGACGAGAGAATTTGAAGAAAACGAATGGAAGAGAAAAGGTGAAAAACTCTCCTTCATGCATGGCCACCAATTATTTAGGAATGTTGGCTATAAAAGCAGTTGCCTTCTTTCAATTCAATGTATAACTTAGAGAGTTTTGAGAGATAAGAAAACCTCACTTATGTGAGAGAGAAAATCCTCTTGAGAGAAAAACCAAGAGAGAGTTTAGCCACAGGTGTTTGGTGAAATTATTATTGTATTCTCATTATTTTCATAGTGGAAAATATTATGTGTTATTTTTGCCCATTTTATTTACACAAAGTTGGGAAAAGTCAATTCCTGGGACTGCCAAATTTATTTATTGGCTCTTTTATTTTTCACCATCTTTCCCAACAAAAAGCCCCCCAAATCCTATTTGTATCATCAACTTTTAGGACTCCAAGATCTTCTGTCTATACCCCCAATTCAACCATAGAGCGAACCAAAATAAACCCAAGACTAGAATGACAGTTAGGATGAGAATGACAAAGAAGACGACGACCTACAACCATATGAGAAGACTAAACCAGGTTTGTAACTTTGACCAAAAACAAAACTAGGTTCATCATCCACTCAACCTCTTTTTGGGTATTTCAATTTTTTTTAAAATTTTTCACATTTTCTATGTTTTTATTATCAATTTTCCCGGTATTTTACCTTGTACGATGAAAAAGTTTCCCTTAGGCCATCTCCAACTCAAATAGGGCTAAACTCATATTTCTCCCCTAAAAAATATAACTATTCATGTATTGCCTGGACTAGAATTGTTTTTTTCCTCCAACCATGCATACTTATAATTTGAGCCCGCAACTTTATTAAAATTATTTTAAAATGGTTAAACCCTAATTTTTATTTTGTTAATTTTTCTTAACATTATTTTTGTTTCAACATTCATGATTTAATTTTCTGAACACTTTAACCTTAAAAAAATCCAAAATTCAAAACATAAATAATTTCACTTAAAAATCAAAACATATTAAGATAAACTACAATTACAATTAAGATAAATGATATTATTTTGGGTTGACTTTGATTTAGATTAATTGTAAAAATTAATTTTGCCGTTGGATTTAAATTTTAACCATTGAATGTGAATTTTTCCCATTGAGATTGCTTAAAAATATCCTAGCCATTGATTATATGTAGAATGAAAAATAAAAATTGACACAGCAACTTAACGCAGCCGTTGGATTGAAACAAATAGTTATTCTGGGTTGGACAAGTGACGCAAGCAGCATGGGTAAGTTGGCAACAGGTGGTCCATGTAGATGTGGACTTCACATGGTTCCTTGGTTTGATGCAAATTGGGGCCCACAACAATTCCACCTGGACTAGAAAGCTAGGCCAAATATCGCCCAAGATTTTAGTTTGCCCAAAATTCTCCCCCTCCGTATACATGCGTTGGAGATGAAATTGGGCCTAATTTTAGGATTTTTTTGGGTTTAGCCCCATGGTTGGAGAATGCCATATAGTTGAAAGCAAATTGGATGACATTTGATAAATTTTTCGGTAAGGACGAATTGGCTATTTTTAATAAGTAACTGCCGTTTTGCCCCAAACTATTGTCAATTTCCCCCTAAACAATGTTTTCAATAAATTATGGATTTCAACTATATAAAATAGGCCAATTCGGGACTCCCAATCAATTTTTTGGATGTCCATCTAAATTTTAGTCACGTGACTTGCACATGGTCAGTTTTTTAGGAAAAAAATGTCAGAAAAATGAGAAGAAAAATATTAAATAAAAGTTAAAAGAAAAAAGGCAAAAAGTCACACGGTAAAAGTTATCGGGTTGGGACTTTGACCTTATCTCCTAATAGGACGTGGTCTGCACAAAAGAACATAACTGGTCACCCAAGAGGCACCGATGTTATATCGTCCAAGCCCTCCCAAGTTTGAATCCCTCTAGCTTGTACAAAAGAAAAATCACATTAAGTTTTTTTTTTTTTTTTGGGGTCAAACGGTAGGGAGATTTTATATATAAATTATTCCATGAGGGCACTACAAATACAAGGGCCACTACAACTACCCACAAATGAGTTAAGGGGTTACAACCAATGCAAATGGATCCATTGGCAACGTTGAACTCATACAATATACCTCCATTCAAAGCCACATAAGGTTAAAGACAATCCACCATAAACGTCTATCTAGAAAAGCCAAGTATAGCAGCCACATTGCAAACTATAAACGCAATCCTATATAAAGACCACATCAAAGTCAAAAGAGTTGATGTGCTTATTCAATACCAAACAACTCACACCCTAGCAAAGACAATCCAAGCCCACAACTAAGGCTCGGAAGAAGGCAAACTAGCAAAAAAACAAAAGAACAGCCTATCCACCGTTGCTGCAGTTTGGACAAGGTAAACAACGAAACTGCTGCAACCCAAGAACCTACAACAACAAACTAAAAACCAGGGTCCAAAGTTCATAGTACAAGACACATTAACAAGTTCTTGAGGTTCATTATAGGTCAGTCAAATACTTTTACTCAGAAAACTCCAACCAACCTAGAGAAAATAAAGCATTTAAAAAACTATAAATGCTTACCTTTTTGGCTATGAATCCTTCCTAGAAAGATAAGAGTTGTTCAAAGTCTGCATTCCTGCAACATCATGAGGACATAAATAATGCACCAATATAATTATCCAAAAATAGCAAGGACACTTACTATTTTCTCTCCTGAAATGACAGTTCTGAAGCTTTGGATAAGATCGGGTCGACCATCAAGCCAAAATTAAGATTGAGTCTTTGATAAATAGACGGGCAATCTCCTTTGGTGTGGTCGGTGCCTACTAGTTGGTAAGTGCCACATGTCAAGCTATTATTGGGCAGACTGGGCTTGGTTACTACCTTGCGCCAACAAAAAGGAAAAATGAGAGTCCCAACTGTTTGCGTGACTTGTGGATATTGACTTACTTTCCTTACACACCAAGAATTCTTATTATAATTGTAATTGATTTACTTTAATTCCTGATTTCCTACTGCAAATAGATTTAGGAATTTATTATTTACTTACCCATTCAGGTTTCGTTGTATTATAAATATGACCTCCTACAAGGAGAAGAATACACAGAAAATTCCCACAAATAAATATTCTCTCATAGTTTTCATATTTTAGCATGGTATCAGAGCGGCGATCTTGAAATTGCTGACTCTAGTTTCAAACCCCCGTCGCTGCTATGGGGGTTGATGATTTTTTCAACCCTCATGGAGGTAGCACCACCAACTCCTTCTCTCATTCTCCACCAACCATCGTTGAGTTGAGTGCCCAGATGGCTCCGCTCCTACAGATGCAGACTTTGACTCCGAACTCGATCCAGAATCAGGATCCTCTTTTGACGACCCCGACCCCGACTATGACGACGACGACCTCGACCCCGACTCCGAAGACGACCCCGACCCCCACTCCGATGATGACCCCAACCCCGAATTTGTCTCTGATTCAGACCCTGATCCCGATTTCGACTCCGACTCCGGCCCCGACTCAGGCTCAGATTCCGATCCCAATTCCTACTCAACCTGTATCCTATGCATCTTCCGCTGCACAGATTATGACTTCTAGACTAACGACCCCGACACATGGACCAGATTGCGCATATTATGGTGATCCGAGACACACTTGTGAGACTTGTTTTAAATCGCATGGCTACCCCAATTGGTGGGCTACTCTTATAGATCGAGGACAATGCAATATGACCAGTAATGGTACTGGTTATGGATTCCATACTTCCGATAAGATTGATTCCAGGAGCTGGATAATTGATTCCGGTGCAACTGATCATATGACGTTTGATCCTGATGATTTTCTGAATACTACACAACCTCGACGAACCTGTATTGCAAATGCCAATGGTGTTACTTATCCTGTGACAGGGGCTGACACTGTTGCACTCTCATCCTCTCTCACACTGTCTAATACTTTACTTGTTCCATCTTTATCCACTAAATTGTTGTCAGTTAGTCAGCTTACTGAACAATTGAATTGTTGTGTACTCATTTACCCGAGTTTTTGTTTGCTTCAGGATATTCACACTAAGGAGATTTTTGGTCGTGGTACTAAGAGAGGGGGGCTATATTATGTCGATGACTTCAGTCCCGGCATGGCTAACAGCGTGACACATCCCTTTGATAGCAAACAAAAGCAAATCTGGTTGTGGCACCGTCGATTGGGACATCCGTCTTTTAGTTATATGAAGCATCTTATACCAGATTTATTCTCAGGTTTCAAGGACTCTGACTTCACATGTGATACTTGTATTTTGGCCAAGAGTCACCGTGTGCCCTACCCGTTGAGTACGAACAAGTGTACTACTCTATTTACGTTAATTCACTCTGATGTCTGGGGACCTTCTCCTATCACTGCTCCTTCTGGTGTTCGATGGTTTGTCATATTCATCGATGATTGTACACGGATGACATGGCTTTATTTGCTGAAGAATAAAAACGAAGTGTTTTCCTGTTTTCAGTCCTTCCACAAATAGATGAAAACTCAAATCCAGATTCTTCGCTCAGACAATGGTGGAGAATTTGTCAATCATGACTTTTAGACTTACTTCCAACAACATGGAATTATCCATGAGACGACTTGTCCTCAGACACCACAACAAAATGGTGTTGCTGAACGAAAGAATCGACATCTTCTTGAAACCGCCCGAGCACTTCTGATTGGCGCTCATGTTCCTCGCCATCACTGGGATGATGCTATTGTCACCGCAGTTCATCTAATCAACCGCATGCCTTTTGGTGTACTGACCTTTAAAACTCCCTTACAGGTGCTTGCACAACACAGACCTCTGCCTTCTGTTTTGGTACTCATACCCCGAATCTTTGGATGTGTGGCTTTCGTTCATCTCCACAAAAATCAACGTAGCAAACTTGATCCCTGTGCGCTTCGTTGTGTTTTTGTGGGTTATGCCACTCATCAGAAAGGCTACCGCTGTTATCACCCTCATACCCAACGAACCTATGTCACTTTGGATGTGACCTTTCTGGAATCAGAGCTGTTCTTCCATGACCCATCATCCAATTCTACACTTCAGGAGGAGATACGAAGTGAAGAGCAGAATTGGAGCAACTTGAAAAATAAAGAAATTCTCCTTTGTACAGAAATGATTGATCATTCCGAGTCTGGAGCACGAGATTACTCTCTGTCGAAAAGCGACCAATCGCCCATTCATAGCGATCAATTGCCTGACCCACCTGATCCATGCGAAGATATTTCTGATCCGAGTTTCACACCTACAGACAATACAGAACAACAAGATGAAGACCCCCCTCTAACTCAACAGTACCAACAGACCAATCTCCTGAGAATATCCTTGAGGTAACTACTCCTACTAGACTTATGCATTTAGATGATAAAACTATTGGATATCAATTACCTTTCAGGCAAAATTGTGGGAAGCCACCAAACCGTTATTCACCTGATATTGGCAAGACATCCAAGTATCCAATTGCAAATCATGTATCCACTGAGAAGCTGTCTGAACCGCTCAAGGCTTTTGTGCATCAGTTGTCTGCTATCCATATTCCAACTAAGGTCTCTGAAGCATTGAAAGATCCTAAATGGGTCCAAGCTATAAAAGAGGAGATGAAAGCCCTTGAGAAAAATCAAACTTGGACATTGGAGACTATACCCCGAGGAAAAAAGACAATCGGATGTAGATGGGTGTTTACTATAAAACACAATGCAGATGGATCTATCGAGCGATACAAGGCAAGACTTGTGGCAAAAGGGTACACACAGACCTATGGTATAGACTATGAAGAAACATTTGCTCCAGTTGCAAAGTTAAACACCGTCAGAGTCTTATTGTCCCTTGCAGCTAATTTGGATTGGCCACTACACCAGTTTGATGTAAAGAATGCTTTTCTACATGGCGAACTCACGGAGGAGGTGTACATGGACATTCCTCCTGGATATAATACTACTCAAACTGGAGCAGTTTGCAAGTTACGAAAAGCATTGTATGGATTGAAACAGTCACCACATGCATGGTTTGGACAGTTCACCATGGCAATGAAGAACAATGGTTTCAAACAGTGCAACTCAGATCATACTCTGTTCTTGAAACATCGAAAAGGGAAGGTAACAGCATTAATAATCTATGTTGATGACATGATTATTACTGGGAATGATAAACAGGAAATATCACAGCTACAAGACTATCTAGCTACGGAGTTTGAGATGAAGGATCTAGGTGGACTCAAGTATTTCTTGGAAATTGAGGTGGCTCGATCGCAGCAAGGCATATTTCTATCTCAAAGGAAATATGTCTTAGACTTGTTGACAGACACAGGAATGCTAGATTGTAAACCTGCGGACACTCCTATTGTTCAGAATCATCATCTTGGAGAATATCCGGATCAAGTTCCAACTAACAAAGAAAGATACCAAAGGTTAGTGGGAAAATTGATCTATTTGTCACATACTCGACTAGACATTGCTTATGCGGTGAGCGTTGTCAGTCAATTTATGCACTCTCCAAGTGAAGACCATATGAATGCAGTTCTTCGGATACTTAGATATTTGAAGTCTGCACCTGGAAAAAGACTTATGTTCTCAAAGCATGGTCATCTAAATATTGATGGTTATTCAGATGCAGATTGGGCAGGTAATGTAACAGATAGAAAATCCACATCGGGTTACTTCACATTCGTGGGAGGTAATTTGGTGACATGGAGAAGCAAGAAACAAAATGTAGTAGCTTTATCTAGTGCAGAAGCCGAGTTCAGAGGCATGACTAAAGGGATTTGTGAACTTCTTTGGTTAAGAAAGTTGCTTACTGAACTTGGGTATAAACCTACATCCACAATGAATCTCTTTTGTGACAACAAGGCTGCTATAGCCATTGCACAGAATCCAGTTCAGCATGATCGTACTAAACATGTTGAGGTAGATCGACACTTCATCAAACAAAAGCTTGAGGCTAAAGTGTTTCAGTTTCCTTTTGTGAAATCCGAGGATCAATTGGCGGATATTTTGACAAAGGCGATTTCCAATAAAGCATTCCACAATTCACTAGATCAGTTGGGCATTGGCGACATCTATGCACCAACGTGAGGAGGAGTGTTGGCGTGACTTGTGGATATTGACTTACTTTCCTTACACACCAAGAATTCCTATTATAATTGTAATTGATTTACTTTAATTCCTGATTTCCTACTGCAAATAGATTTAGGAATTTATTATTTACTTGCCCATTCAGGTTTCGTTGTATTATAAATATGACCTCTACAAGGAGAAGAATACACAGAAAATTCCCACAAACAAATATTCTCTCATAGTTTTCATATTTTAGCACCAACGACAAGTCCCACTGTTTTCCATGGCCGCTAGTCTTCTCTTACTCTTCCTTCCACTGTTTGCCGACCATGTCATGCCTGAGCATCAATCTCATAATAGTCATAGACCAGTTGGAGATTATCATGTGGCAGTCATGATGATTTCATACTGTTTCATAGGGGTGGTGTGCAAAATAGCTTATGACCCCATCACATCTTGTCTTAGGACGAGTTGTATGTCTACACGTGGAATTGAAGGTGACTGGAACAGTGGTTTTGAAGGACAATGTACTGTCCTCATTCAAGATGGGTCTTGTCATCAACGTGGACCTTTTATGGCCAAGGGTGATGGCATGAACTCTTAGCTAAGACGCCGAGCAGAGAGATTTGTGCGTGTCGATGGATAAGATCGAGTCGACCACCGAGCTAAAATAAAGATAATAGACGAGCGGTTTGCTTTGGTGTGGTCGGTGGTATATCCCTACTGGTCTATAAGTGCCACTTGTCAAGCTATTATTGGGTATACTGGGCTTGGTTACTACCTTGGGTCAACAAAGAGGAAAAATGAGAGTCCCAACAAGAAGTCCCATTGTTTTCCTTGGCCTCCAGTCTTTTCTTCCTCTTCCTTCTCCTTTATCTCTCTCTTATCCCCAAAATTTTATTTAATCTTTCCGCTGCAAATGAAATAGGCTTACTTTTGGTTCATTTGTTCATTTTCTTTGAATTGCAATGATGAGAGAGGGGAGAATTAGAGAAAGAGAAAGGAATAAAAAGAGAAGGAAGAGCGGCGGACCATCGGTCATGGCAAACACGTTGCGGTTGGTGGTTAGGTTGGGAGGGTGTGGTTTCTGGTAGGGGTGGGTTCAGTTTGACCGAACCGAGAGGCACAAACTGACTACCTAACCAACAGTGGTCGGAATGCTAAAAAGGTCACCGCCACTGATGAGGGCAGATTGCCAATTGTCAGTTGGACCATTGGTTTCGGTGTGAGTGGTTCGACGGCCGAAAAACCCGAAAGGCAGAAGAGATGGAGAGAGAAGGAGAGGCGGAGATAGTAGTGGCACTGTAGATCTGAAGCCTTCGCGACGGCGTGGTGGAGCTACAAATCTGGAGTTACCTTGGAAAGAAAGGAACTCGAGATCAAACCAGACGGTCCGGTTTGATCGGTTTCCCGATTCCAATTTGGTTTTTGGTCAAAAATCCCAACCCTAGTTGCTGGAACTCTTATCTTTTTATTTTTATATTTATATTTTATTTTTCTAATTTTAATTTAAATGATAAATATGAAGTGTCAAATCCAACTATAAAAAAAATAATAAAAAAGACAAGTGACAATATTTGAGTGGGACTATCACACACTAACATAGTATATTCGTACTATTATATAATTTCTCCTAAGTTTGAGTCCCCACGACATTTAAAAATAAAAAACCAACCTTGAAATGAAAATTAATGTTAGCATTTAAGTAACTTTGTACTCAAAACTTAGAGCATGTTAAATCCATTGTGGCACTTTTAACAGGTAGAGAAAAAAAAAGCTTAGACTCACTCCAACCAAAATGTTAAGATAATGCTACTCTTACCACATTTATATACCACATCCTATACCATCTTATGTGGCACTTAAGATGGACAGCCACATTAATTAAAATTATTTAATTATTTCTTTTCTTTTATGATTTATTCCAGTATTTGTTTTTCTAATTGTCTTAATTAAAATACACTTCATTGATTTAATTAATGTAGCATATAATATAGACATGCCAGATCAAGTGGTACATAAATGTGGGATAAAAATGTGGTAAGTGTAGCATTACTCAAATGTTAACTCCTACGTGGATTAACATTTCTCTCCCTTGCTGTTATTTTTGGTTGTTTGACCTTGTGATGTTATTTTATTATTTTATTATTATTTTTGAATTAATGTACCTTTATTGTAGTAAACCAATAATAATATGTAATAAAATAATATTTTATTTGACATATCGGGTGAAATGTAAAACTCTATTATATGTCAAATTTTCACACAAGCCATCAAATTAAAATTTAATGTTTGAAGGTTTTTAAATTAAATGGTCCCCAAACTTATACACAATTTACATTTTAGTCCCTCAACTAAATTATTCGTTCAAATAGTCCACATACTCTTTATTATTCGATCATTTGGTTCCACCATAATTTTTTGTCAAATTTAATCAGCACATGCAAAATTTTGTTGGTATATAGGAATTTAATTACCCCAAAAGAAAACCCATCCCACCCCTAACCCAATCTCATTCTCCCCAACTCTGATCCCAACTCCCTAACCCCATCCCCTAGCACATGCAAAATGGATTCAGCTCCAAACCCTCAGATTTATCAGCCATAACTTGAAGCACCATGAACCCAGCTATAACTAAGCAAATTAGACCAAGTCTAGCCACTGACTTGAGAATTGGGAAATTGGGATATTATTGCTTTTGCTTTTGAATATGACGCTATTGCTAAACGACTTAGATTGATGTGGAAGGATGGTCATCTCTCCCCGCCCCTTTCTCTTTCTGAACCTCTAGCTTATTAGTTGGGTTTGATTGATTTTTTAAGTTTGGGAAGATGATGACCTTGTTAGCTGGGGAAGATGATGGCTGGCTAGGAATAAGGATGGATGTTGATGAGGATGTGGGGTTTTACTCTTACATTTGAAGACAACATTGGTGGGACCAAGTGCCCGAATAATAAAGAATATGTGGACCATTTGAACGAATAATTTAGTTAAGGAACTAAAATGCAAATCGTGTATAAATTTAGGGACCATTTGAATTAAAAACCCTAATACTTGGTTTTTAATGTTTGTTTTTTTATATATTTTTTATTGGGAAATCTAATGTTTGATATTTGAGTCTTTAGAAAACAAATAAATAGAAGGGGTCACCCAAAAACCGTGGGCTTTTTTTTGTTTTTTGATTTTTGGTCTATAAAAACCGTGGGCTTTTGTGGGCGCCTGGTTATTAAATGGGATAACAGGAGCACAAGAAAAAAGAGAAGGGAACTTTTTTGTGTTGTGTGATTGGAAGATTTCATCGTGGACTTTATATGAGCAGCTAGAGTTTGTTGTTGTAGATAAGGATATTGCTTGCTTGGTGTCTTGTGACAAATAATGGAATGAACAACCTTATCCTATGCCTGCCATAGGACGTACCAATGATACCCTACCGGAAACAGAGAAAGATAAAAGGAAAGATGTATTTTATTGGGGTATTTAGGTAAATCCGTCAAGGGCCCACTTATTTGAGTAGGGAGCAGGGCACTCAGGTTTAATTAATTAATAGGCCCGTGGAAATTGTTTGTTTGTTTGTTTGGTTGCTGTAGGTAGGAGGCCGCATAGAAGAAGTGAAGTTTGAAGGTTCAATCAGATCAGCAGATGGCTTCTTGTTTATCAGGAGGATCGGGTGTGATGTGTTTGTCTGAAACTTATTTGAAGAAGAAGATTAATGATTTATCATCGCCTTCTTCTTCCTCTTTGTGCCTGAGATCGGACAATAATAATAAGAATAGGATGATAAAATGTGGGACGAAAAGTGGTGGGGTGCAGGGGAAGTTCAAAGGGACGCAGATGAGGGAGAAGCAACTGACGGAGATGATAGAGAAGAAAGTGATGGAAGCAAAGCAAGTGTGCGAGGGAGATCCCATCGCCGACGAGTGCAAGGTCGCCTGGGACGAGGTGGAGGAGGTCAGCCAAGCCAAGGCCGATCTCAGGCTCAAATTGGAGACCAACAAAGATCCTCTCGAGTCCTTCTGTCAAGACAACCCTGAAACCGACGAGTGCCGGATCTACGAAGATTAAAATTGTTTAATTAAGTAGCATGTTGAATTCCCGATCATCATCCACCTTTGTGTTGTATTAATTTCTATGCCCTCTATAGCTAGTATGTGTTTATGTAAGCGTCTTCCTTTGTATGCGTAATGCCCAAATATCCTAATTAGAAATCTGTATTCTATGTTTGGTTGGTGTCCTTGTTTATGATGCCCATTATTGTACATGGATGGATTGGTGTTACATTACAGTTTGCTAACAGTTACTGCCCATCCTTTGTTTTACTCATTAATCTAATCTACGAAGAAAGAAGAAAGGTGGCGGATCCAGGAATATTTCTTGATGGGGCGAAATTAAATGCTGATTAAGCTTTCAACTATTTTTTACATAAGCTGCTGATACTAAAACTAAAAGCACTATGCTAAAGCTAGATGCAGTATCTCATTCATATTTTATTAGCCTTGATAAAAGCTTTTATACAATCAAATTGCATAACGCAACATGTTAATAGTGGAACATGTGGTGTGGGCAGCAATATGCCAATACTTGAATATTGGGGATGTAATCTGTTAGGTTTGCCCTTGTATCAGCCTCCTCCTTTGAGACATTTAGTCGAACACCTTACAGGCTTTTTTCCATTCTTCAAGAAAATAAAAGGGACTTAAATTTGAATGTAAGGACGGACACGCTGCCTTATTTGCAAAATTTGAAGGATTTAAGTAGGCATATAGGAGGCAGGGGTTGAAATCTGTCCAAGTCAAGTCTTGCAAAATCAAACAAAACCGAACAAAAATGCTCTTCCATTTCCACCACCCGCATAACATAACTTATATTTTGATTAAAAAAACAAAACTTAACTTATAAACTTAACTCCGACTAGAATGACAGCATGGCGCTGCTTCAGCCACGAGCTTCGCCTTGTTCAGTTTCCTCTTTCATTCATCATCCTCACTCTCTGGCTCTAAAATCCCCCACCAACCTCACATTTACTAAGCCTCGTTCTTCTGTTTGCAAAGCTTCATGGCAAGAGGTCCGCTCCGCTCTCCCTTTCTGTTATCAGTACCAATTTTTTTGCTATAATTCTTTTTCTTAATTACGTTGCATATGTTTATTGGTGTGAAGCTTGTGGGAGTTGTGGTGTTCTCGGCGATTCCATTCACGGCTGTGAAAGCCATAGCCAACAGCGCAGTCGGAGAGTCGCTGCAGAGGCGATTGGAGGAAAGGAAGAAAGTTGCAGTTGAGAATTCTTCCAGGTTTAGGGGCTTGGCCGAAAAGGCTCGAAAACAGAGGTAATTTTCGGGTAAGCCATTCTCTATTTCTCTACGGAGATAAAATTATCATCACCAGAGACAGTTGTTGGATCCCAATTATCACTTGCAATAGTAGGACATGCCCATCGTTGTAGCCAGCCAATGCCATATAAAAGAGTGTTTGCACTCTGATGGAAAAATGAAATCATGTGTTCTCTCTAGTAGTAGTGACAAGTCTCTCCTATACAAACCCATCGATGATTTATGGAAGCATAGTATCAGTAGCTATTGAGCCTATTTTTGGTGCACATTTCTATCTAAGAATTGGCCTAATCATTTTCTGTATGTCATTTGCTCAGGTCTCATAAAAATATGTCATCATATGGAAAACTAACCATTTGCTGTTTTCATTGAGTACCTTGTTTTGGGGACTAACAAGTATGCTAACTATTAACTGTATATTGACCAAAACAAAAACATTGTGGTTTTAGAAATAAAAATAAAATTATTAATATTATTCGCGAGCTTATGTCAAATTAGAAGATCAGTATAGAATTTGTAACTTATTGTAAACACTGATTCACTATATGGTATATTTTCTGTTTCACAGCTTGTGGTATGGAGAAGAGCGTCCCCGCTGGCTTGGTCCAATTCCTTATGATTATCCTGCATATCTGACTGGAGAACTACCTGGGGATTATGGTTTTGATGTTGTAGGTCTGAGCAGGGATCCTGTGGCTTTCCAAAAATATTTTAAGTAAGTCAGAGTTACTTGGGTCCCTTTATGACACAGGGAATCATCTTGAATATAATCTTCTCACTGAATATCTGTTTCAATTTTACTCCAGAATCCCATATAACTGTTATGCTAATTTTCACAATTTTGAACTTCGGAATAGAATTAGGGTGACAAACTCTTGTACGTTGATTTAGGCTTTGGTAACCATAGTGTTATAAGATATATCCCTTCAACTTTCCCGAATCGCAATATTGTATAGATCTTGTCTAAGTGCTTTCGTATTACTCTGGAGGGTTAAATGTCCAGTTCTGCAATGATTCATCTAAAGGAAGACTGTTTTCAAAGTGTTTTACCATGCTAACTATGTCATTGGTTGTAAATGGCTTTAAATAAATATGTAATGTACCCTGCAGCTTCGAAATACTCCATGCTCGTTGGGCCATGCTAGCAGCCCTTGGTGCCTTGATTCCTGAAATTTTGGACCTCTTAGGAGCCTTTCACTTTGTTGAACCTGTATGGTGGCGAGTTGGCTATTCAAAACTTAAGGTTAGTATTTTCTGCGTTGGACTAACCTTTTTATTGATCAATTTTCTTGGCAAGTATTATTTGGGCCGGCTGTATCATCCCTTTTCTTGTATAATCTAATCATAGGCCACGGCATAGGTTTGCTCAAGAAAATGGAGGCCAGCTTGAGCCTACTGAACCTTGATTTTTCTAGGATGATGACTATATCTACGGAAATGATAGGTGTATAAAATATAAATAAAATAAAATAACTTATGCCAATTTGGTCCAAATTCATGGATAATCAAATAGAGAGTCATTTATGGTGGAGATAGTTTCCAAATGATTTTCAACTGCTAATACATTGGTAGCTTAGTCACAATATGTTTTAGGTTATCAGTTTTCCGGTTTCTGTTTCATCCTACCATGGCGTAGACATAATGTCACAAGTTTTTTAGGTTTGTAAGTCCCTACCTTTTGCAGAGATTTATGGTTTAAATAGTGTTTCATTTGTCTCCAAGCCCTGATTTTGTCTTTTGCAAACTGTTTGTAACTTATTTGTCAGTGTAAGATCCTTACAACATATGGTCAAATGTTTGTGGTAAGGCTCACATGCAGGTATTGTTAAAAGTTGGCATAGAAATGGTAGGGTAGGTCCTTACCAGGCTTGTGATATATCTTGGCATAATTTGCAAGTAGATTGCGGTGGGTTAAGTTTCTCCCTGAAGTGAATAACAGCTGAAAATGCTCAACTATTTCCGATCTATTATAGCTAGGGGATAATTGTTCCTGTATACCCCTGATTTGACTGTCATCTGTCTTACGAGTTTAAATAAACCTCTTATTTAATTTGGGTATGAACATATGTGAGGTGAACTGTTTTTATTAACTTTATTTTCCTTTTGGCTTATCAATGTTCACCAGGGAGATACACTGGACTACCTAGGCATCCCGGGACTGCACGTAGCTGGAAGCCAAGGAGTGATTGTTATAGCCATATGCCAAGCCCTCCTGATGGTAATGAAATTTTAAAGCCCCCATCTTGTCTTACATATTCATGGACTGTACCATATTCCCCTAGAAAGAGCTAGATTTTCAGATTCCATCATTTTAACCAGGTGTTTCCAATTATGCTTAGTTGATGTTAGTTTGCCTGGAATGGGCCTCTTGAAGCTCATTCAAGAACCTGAAAAAACTTATTCTTAAGGATATTGTTCATTCATTTCTGTGATAGAAAATAGCGTGCATAATGTTGGAAATGGAAATTGTTTCCTTGCATAGTCCAGAAAAATTCATTGTCCCACAGGGGAGATTGTCTTTACAGCATAGTCCGGAAGAGTTCATTTTCATGCTTTGTTGATCACATTTACATGCAAAGATTGTGTGTGCATGCTTCTCTGCATTTATGACAACCACACCATTCCAAAGTTGAACCATTCATGGTGTTAAATAGGTAATCTGATAAAAAGGATGAATTGTTAACTAGCTTAATTATCTGAGGTTTTAGGTTCTAAAACCTTTTTCTACTGGCCAAAAGATATAGCCCTGCTTTACAGATTTGCTTCTCATATTTCTGATTGAAGCATGTCTTTCGCAACTTGAAATGTGGACATGTTTTTCATTTATTTCAAACATTTGACGGTGACTAGGTTGGACCAGAATATGCAAGATATTGTGGGATTGAAGCATTAGAGCCTCTGGGAATTTACCTTCCAGGTGATGTTAATTATCCAGGAGGAGAGCTTTTTGATCCCTTGAACCTCTCCCGAGACCCAGTAGCTTTTGAAGAGCTGAAGGTGAAAGAGATCAAAAATGGGCGGCTAGCGATGGTAGCCTGGTTAGGCTTCTACAGTCAAGCAGCATTGACAGGTAAAGGTCCTGTACAGAACCTCCTTGAACACATTTCTGATCCCCTACACAACAACGTGCTTTCAGTACTCAAATTTATGTAATCCTCTTTGGCTTGTATTATTATGTAAATGCTATAAACAACTTTGCAAGTCCAAACGACTGTCGAAAACACAGCAATAGTTTCTGTTGTATAGTCAATAATTAGTAAATTCCTCCCATATCACTGGCATTATTAGATGGTATGAAGTTAATTATCGAAAAGCTTATAGTTTCCCAGCATCCTTATCTTAGAAGAATATGCAACAGGATTATTACTGGTGGCGTGAGTTTTGCAGGCCCACCATAATATGTCCTAAGCCAAGGCCCATGGAATTGTAGACAAGCACTTTGTTCAGATTTTTTATACAAAGCCCGAACCAACCTCTATTGGGCCCAATGTTATGTAGAATTTTAAGATCCAATGTTCCGTACAGCAGGGAAAAACAGCTTAAGCTTGGCCAAGTTGAGGGAAAAGGAAGGCGAGCTTATTGTTTAGGGTTACTTGTAGTTCAAGTATTTAAGAGCATTTATCCATGCACCGAGGGTCTAAGTTCGGTTCCTCATTCTCCAATAATAGCAAAGTTGGCCTACCTATTTACAACAAAAGCAAAATACTCTATGCAAATCTTTTGTATACACTAGTCATCTTCTTCTTTGTCTTCATAATTTTCAGTTATTAGTAATTACATTACATGTGGTTTCATGTGGGAAGCAAGCTTTGGTAGGTTGCTTGCTGCTGCTATTTTCCTTCTGAGACCTAATTTTGTTTTTCCAGCTGTTAATTATCATGCAAATGGGTTTGCGTGCCAGCTTCTATATTTTTTGTTTTGTTTTTATATTGGTATTAGTATAGATAAAGAATAGACTACGCTATATATAGTCTGACTGAGTAAGTGATAGAGTATTTATTTACCTGACTGACGCGGCACGCGGTTACCTATCTTTCACTCTACGATTCTCAATTTCTGTTTCTTATTGTTTGTTGTCCTTCTCTCGCATTTGAAATTGCATGCTACGCATACGCGTTCATTCCCCCATCAATTCTTTTTCTTCTTTTTTGGTTTTATCGAAACATTCTCATCAATTAATTAGCAACTAGCACTGTTAATAGTATCTAGTCCAGTGAAAAATATCTTAATTTACAAATTGGTGGTCTCAAATTTAATCCTTATGATACTGTGTGTTTGAAAAAACCCATCTACCCAAAACACCTCTACCCCTTCCTAATTTTGCCAACCAGAAAAAAGATAGAGGAGAGTCTTTATGCATTAAGCAAGGGACAGAAGGGATTGAGATTTGATTGCAAATACAATTCCCACCTCACCCAAATAATTTGATTTTGATGTTTATTTTTATTTTTTTTTGGTAGAAGCCGTGAGTTTGTATTTATCCTTTTGGGTTATTCGTTTTATTAGTTCCTGAATTTAGACCCGATTTGTATTTGAGTCCCTCAATTTTCAAAATCGTTCCCCTAGTCCTTCAACTTTAGTTTTGTTAGAACAAAAAGTCATACCGTCAATTTTGTTAATTTTTCAGTTAAATGCATGTGTAAAATGGTATTTTTTTATATTTTTATAA
This sequence comes from Prunus persica, assembly GCF_000346465.2. Lineage (NCBI taxonomy): Eukaryota > Viridiplantae > Streptophyta > Magnoliopsida > Rosales > Rosaceae > Prunus > Prunus persica. The sequence continues at coordinate 403,223 of NC_034013.1, read as the reverse complement.
TTTAAAATTGATTAAAATATGAATAAAATATTAAAAACCAAAAAAAAATTCAAGTTTTTAGGAATACGAACTAATTTTTAATTTTTAGTTTGACTGAGGATTGGAATAAGATTTTTTAATTTTTAATTTTATTTTTTGGGTGAAAGGAATATTCAAAAATTAGAAATTAAAAATAATACAAAAATACTATTTTATTCTTGCATTTAACATAAAAAGTTAACAAAATTGACAGTAAGACCATTTGTCCCTTTTTTTTCGAATAATCAAATACTTTTATTAAAGGCGAACACGAATATTAGCATCTCCAGCTAAGGTATTAAACAACTAATCTTGAGGTACAAAATCCCAATAGTAACTACCACCTACCTTGCACACAAAAGTTGCAATCTCATGAGCAGCTTTGTTGCAGCTGCGAGGTGCAAAAATAAAAATTACTTCTGGAATTCTCGAATCGCTGTCTGGATGTCGAAGAGAATACTATCTACCTCCACAGCCACCACCCTCTCCCCCTTCACCATCTTGATGGAAACTTGGGAATTAGACTCCACCACCACCTGTGAGAAACCCCCATGTTGACAAGCAAACAGAACTGTCCTTATAGCGTCCATCTCTATCATGAGAGCCGACCCATAAAGCATATCTGAAACTTGACATATATTGACATTCCAGGATGGTGTGACATCACCTGAAACTTATAAGGTTTTGGGAACCAACGGTTGCCTTGGATCTTTATGCTTTCTCCATTGCCGACACTCCACCTTACCCTAGCCTCAACGTTACGACTAGGGGTGGGCACTCAAACCGGCGAACCGGAAATCCAAACCAAACCGCACTGAACCAAACCGGAAAAAAACCGAGTTGACCAAAAAGTCAAAAACCGGTCAAAAACCGAACCGAACCGGTTTGGACCGGTTCCAGATCCGGTTCCATGTCTTCAAAAACCGAACCGGGCCGAACTGAACCGGTGAAACTAAAAAAATATATAATTTCAATATATATTTATATTTAATGCTATATTTTTAATTTCACTAAAAAAAACATAATATTTATCCAAGTTCAATGTCAAAATATCTCTATTTTCTCACTTTAATATTTATTTTTTATATGAAATTGAATAATTTGTTAATTTTCAAGTAAAAAAATAATATTTCAGTTGAGAATTGTATTAAAAAGTAATTTAAAAAAATAATTTTTATAATCCGGTTCAAAACCAAACCGAACCGGAACCGGACCGAAACCGGTTCAAACCGAACCGGACAATTTTTGAAATTTTTTTTATTAAAACCGAACCGAACCAAACCGGATGAATAGTATTGGATCGGTTCTAATTTGAGGCAAAAACCGGTCCAAACCGAACCGTGCCCACCCCTAGTTACGACGTCCTTCAATAATTCCTTTCCAGCCCCAAGACGCACCACGACCTACTTTTGCCGATCAAAAGTCAAGTCTAAAAAAATATTTTTCAAATTGAGTCAAAATTTAAGGGCTAATAAAAAGAATAATTCAATTTCAATGAATTGAAAAATTCAAACAATACCCATTTCCAAAATAGCAAGCGTATGAATAAAAATTTTGAGAAAGTCTTTTATTTGCCTATCATTATAGACAATACCTTTCATATTATCTATGAAATTCAAACCCTATTTACGATTTTTTTTTTTTTTCTATCTCATTGGTCCTTATTCTATTCTTTTAGATAATTAAATAGTTGATTTGTTTGTTTGTAAGGTAATAAATGGGTCAAGATTAAAGTTACGTGCTCAATGAGTCAATGTCAATATTAAAGAAGCTACATCATGACCCCACATCTCGTGAACGTGCAGTCGGATCGGCCGATGCCAGATGCCAAAGGCCAAATGCCAATATCAAATATCTTACCAAAAGGTTCCCCAAGCCCCTCCCATGGATTGGAATTTTTAGATGGATCATGGGCGTTGGATATAACGTACAAGGATGGGCACGCTTGCTTAAGAATGGACGATTAAGCAACCCCTTCTTTTAAAAAGAAAAAACGTCTGCCTCATCTGTACAAGTCGCATCCATTGGCTTCTTCCTTAACTTGAAATTATACCCTTTTCTTTTTTTTCTTTTTTTTTTAGCAAGAAACTTGTAGTTAAATTGATCAAGAATATTTACTCTTACAACCGATGTTCTAGATTTGATTTCTCCACTTCCAAAATCGCTTTATCAATAAAAAAGAATACATCAATATTTCTTCAGAAAAAAAACACCACGTTATAATTGGTCTCCTATCAACAAAGCATGAAGTTGGCCTGACGTATGTGCACAAATAATATAAATGAATGAAATAGTGACAGGTGGCAGCGTGTTACACTGACACCTACGTTTTAGGTCAAAAATCAAATGGTTCATATCCAATCATAATGCTTTTTGAAAAAGTCAGCATCTTAAAGTGAGCACTATAACTATAGGACGGACATGCTTGTGGGTCCACTTTCTGAATCAATCATGGCGCTAGCTGTGTGTGCCTGTGCCCATCATCAAACAAATAAGTTTTCAAGCGAAATAAGGATTTTAAGTCATTCCGATGATGACCACAAGGCACAAGTGCTTGCTCATGCTTCAAAAATTTACCTTTTCTTTTTTGTTTTTTCGGAGCCTTAAAAAGTGTGTGTTGTTTTCTGTCTCTTAACTTGTGTATTTGAAAATTTCGTTTATTTTTTTTTTCAATACCAAAAAGAAAAAGAAAAATGCCCTTGAGACAAATTGTTGGTCATTTTTTCTGTCCGTTGTTCCTTTCCGCCGCACACGGGGGTCAGCTCTGCTCTAAGGAACGGAGAAATTCGTTGAATCAACACCAATGCCCCGATCAGATGGTGTCTCTTGGCTTAAAGGGAAAAGATGAGGGTCTGATTTTTACAATTTGGGCCCTCTTATTGATTTATCCTAAAAAGCCCATTAGGGAAAAGATGACATTTTAAGAAAAGACAAACGCTAATGGGTCTGGCTTTATCTTTAAAATATTATTTTAACATTTCAGACCATTTTTGGTCCGTTTACCAAAATTGGGTACAAACACAAATAGTATGATTTACAACCAAAACAAATCATATACAGAAATAGAGAAGAGGTCGGCCCTGGTATGATGCAAGTGAGGCTACTACACAGGGTCCATCGATTTTTGAGGGCTTCTGAAATATTTTTACTTTATAGTATATATATTAATATTATAAAAGTGGTATATATACTCTAGTGTGCAGCACTTTGACACAAAAGTTTCTAGTGCATATTTCTCGGTACAAGGCCCAGGTTCGAGTCATAGTCTTGTCATTATATTTGTATTTTTTATTCTTTTTTCATTATAACAACAAAAATTAAATTAGTTTTTTTAAAAAAAAAAATAGAAGCACGTGAAAAAATACAAAGAGGGAAGATCCAACTAAACTACGTTTGGGAGTGATTCTGAAAGTGCTAAAAGCGTTTTCTGACAACCAAAAACGATTCTTACAGCGTTTGACAGAAAAGTTTAGAAGTGCTTCTAAAGCACCTGTCATGTACTTCTTCAGGAAGCACTCCCAAGTACTTTTCCATGAAGCACTTCCATTTCTTATGAAAATTTCAACATTTTTATAATAAAAGTGTTTTTGCTAGAAGCCCTTTTTAAGTAGAAGTGCTTCCTACATAAGCAGTCCCAAACGAGCCCTAACATTAGTATATATCACATTCATCCGCTTTCTCCTAAAAAACGTACTTTCTTCATACATTAAAAAAAATGTATGAATTTGATTTGTGATTGTTATTACATGCTAACTGATGATGAATTTTAGTTATAAAAAATTATTTTATGACATTAAGTCATGGCAAATTTTTTTATTTATTAGTAATTTTATATTAGATTAGGCTTAGGAATGGGTTGTGTCGTGTCGGGATAATAAACGTGTCAAGAATGCTCAACCCGAACCCGACTCATTTAATAAACGTGTCATGTTGGGTTCGGGTCGTCTTAAACAGGTTACTTGGTTAATAACCTATTTACTCATTCGTAGTTTCCAATAGATTTGTACATTTGCAGGTATTTATAGTTGGATGATAAGTACATTAATATGTGTCATTAAAATTAAAAGAATAAAAAAATAATAAACATATTTATTTCACCTTTAAAAAAAGAGGAAACAAGGGACTAAATGTTAGATCCTACATCAAACCAACGGAGAGGGGGTAATGTGCCTTATATGTGCACACCCGCATCCATCTAGCACGAGGCCTTTTGGGAGTTCACTGGTTTCGGAGTCGTAGGAACTCCGAAGTTAAGCGAGTTGGGGGCTAGAACAATCCCAGGATGGGTGACCCACCGGGAAGTTGCTCATGAGCTCCCAGAAACAAAACCGTGAGGGCCAGAAAGGGGAGGCCCAAAGAGGACAATATCATGCTACGGCGGAGTTGATCCCAGGATGTAACAATTTGGTATCAGAGCCACTCTGCAGTGTGGTGCGAGTGTGCCGACGAGGATGTCAGGCCCTTAAGGGGGTGGATTGTAAAATCCTACATCAAACCCAACGGAGAGGGGGTAATGTGCCTTATATGTGCACACCCGCATCCATCTAGCACGAGGCCTTTTGGGAGCTCACTGGCTTCGGAGTTGTAGGAACTCCGAAGTTAAGCGAGTTGGGGGCTAGAGCAATCCCAGGATGGGTGACCCACTGGGAAGTTGCTCATGAGCTCCCAGAAACAAAACCGTGAATGCCAGAGAGGAGGGCCTAAAGCGGACAATATCGTGCTACGGCGGAGTTGATCCCAGGATGTGACACTAAATTAATTTTTTTTAAAACAACAACATGGCGCGCTTCGTGATTCAACAATAGGAGACTTTAGTTTGGCCTTCTGGATCTCCCCTCTCGGGTTTTCAAGCACCGCTTCTTGGGACTCATCACTTGAGCTTCCAAACATCACTTTCTTAGCTTTAACAAAACTTGGATCTCTTCACACACATTTACCCAGTCAATCCAAGGCCTCGAGCTCCTCCCATATTTGATAGCTTTTGATTCTCTTCCTGCAATATTTCAAGCTGGTATAGCATCTCCTCCAACGTCTTTGCCCTCTCCCTTTTCAATCACCTTATAACACTCTAACAATCTTCAACCAAATTCCATTCTGTCACCAATTGAGCTTTTAGCATTTGCACCTCATGGAATTTCAAAATGAGGTGATGACCCACACTTGCAACTGAAGCCGCACTTTGCACGCTCAGTGCCATGACATCACTTACCACCTAGTTACCATCCATTGTTCCTAGCATGCGCACATCCCTAGGAGTCACCAAACTCTTTGCAACTCAAATGGCAACATCGTTTGTCTAGGAGTAATGAATCGTTTACAATAACTGGTCCTCATGAGAAAGCAAAGTAAGGCATCCATATTGGTGCAGCCCTTTGCCTCCATGTCTGTGTTGGCGAAGCTAAGTTTAGATTGAGAGAAAATGTGAATGAAGAGGCCATTTTATTTCTAAGTTGGAGGAGATAGGTTTAGATTGAGAGAAATGGGAAGGAAGAAAACTGGTAGAGCTAAGTGTTTTGTTTTCTAAGTTGTGATTTTTTTCTCTCATTGTTTCTTTTTATAGCCATCCATTATGACACCCGTTTCTAATTTTTTTCTCCACACCTCCGTAATTTTCGCTCTATAATTTCCGATTCGGAATTTACAGGTGAGGAAACAACTGTCATAATTTTTAATATAATTAATATATAAAAAAAAGTTAATAGTCATAATTTTTAATTTAATTAGCGGGGCGGCTCCGTAAAAAAAAAAGAAAAAAAAAAAGAGGAGATAAATTCTGAGGTCAGCCAAAACGAATATTCATAGATAAATTAGATGCCTGAATATTCGAAGATGCCTGAATGAGGTCAAGCAAAACGCTTGTCGCGCTGTCAAATGTTAGTCCACATATCTACCATATATTTCCTGTATGTTAGGCTGCCACTGGTAGTCATATTATCAAAAAATTCATCATCAATCGCAACAATTAGCTGGATGGCAACTTTGGCCAGGCCAGGCCGATATGTGTGGCTAAGAGCAGTATTAGACTAGTTCAACCTTTGCCAAAACTATACTTGGTTTAAGATTCCTCCTAGGGTATATCCACTTGACTTGAGTTCAGATCTTCCCTTTTCTTTTTTTCTTTTTTTCTTTTTTCCTTTCTTTCTGGGTAAATATAAAACCCACTGGATCAATCAACTTGGTCTTCCCAGTCTTCCATCCCTGCTGTCTGTCAACCACATGGATCATGCTCTAATTCAGACTTAAATATTCAATTGGCAAGACCTGAATTTTTAAAAAAAACATATAGACTTCTGGAGACATGAATTGGCAAGACCTCAAACTGTCAAAAGATTAACCACGCAGGCGCACACACACAGAACCGCTCCAGCCTCAGCCCTCATGAGGTTTTCTCTCTGCTGCATGTATGCTTATAACTGATGATGAAGAGACCTTAGTGGTAAATTATAAAAAGAAACACAGGTCCCTCATCTTTTCCGAAAAACAAAAAAAAAGTTTTATCTTTTTGGGAAAATAAATATGATCCTTATCTGATGTCAAACCAGGAAAAAAACAGAGAAGCCCCCGGTGCCTCCTCTTTTGACATTTCATATTTGAGTTGGGCCCAGACATTTCCCTCTTTTATGTTTTCACGCGTTTGTTGCATTTGATTCTAGGTCCCACCATATCGCTTGGATTTTGGGGTCTCATTAAATTAAAATTAAAAACTTTTTTCACTTTACTATATAATTATGTGATAAGCGTAGCATTTTTCTATTAACTACGGGTGAGATTTGCCCATATGCTCTTTGTTTGTCTTTCATATACAAGGAATGACTGAATGAACATAAAACAATTGACAACCAACGAAGAAAATCTTATCTTATTCATATCACGAATCATGATTGACGAGCTATTTGCTATCTTCTTTTTTTTATGGACAAAGGAAATTACAAAAGACCATTCTCTTCTAACTTTATGTTGAAAAAAAAACAAATTTAACGGCCGAATGATTGCTATTTTGTACTATTTGCCATACCATTGTGCAACTATTCAACCCTACGAAACTCAAATCAAACCTAACCCCCTCGCACAAATGCATACAACAATTTCAAACCTAACTGCTTCTTAAAAAAATCGTATTTTCCTTTTGAGTTGATATTAGATAATAAACAATTACATTCGATTGATTTTTATAAGTATCAATTTCGCAATGAATAAAAGGCCGTACGTTGGATTTTCGAATCTCTTCAATCTACAAACAGAAAGCATAATTTAGGTTGGGATAGAAGAAAGATTTATAACATGTAGGAGTGGAAGGGGTGCAGTGCAGTGCATCAAGGAGTTTAACATGTTCCAATGTTATCCAAATATTTGTTTTTCTGAAAATATTAAATAATATATAATATAATACAATTATATTTATAAAAATAAAAATAAAAATAAAAAATTTGGGCCCCTTTCATAATGGGCCCAGACAGTAGCACTTCCAGCCCCTGCCCAGAATGGCAATACCAGACTTGCACATGGTTTGGAAAACTGCTATTAAGCTCAACCAAAACTCCCTACATAATACGATACTATTTACTTTACACAGTCCTGATTTCTTGGACTACAGGGATTCAAGAGATTTGTGGTTACTCACCGTTGGATGTAAATTCAACGGTTCACTCACTCTTACACTACTTTACATTATACTAGCGATGCATGCGTCAATTGATTTTCTTTTATCTTTTATATTTTATTTTTAGAATTAAGAAAAGATAACATGAGTAGTTATGTTCTATAAAAACAGGACATATTATCTGATTTTCTTTTTAATTTTAAAATTTTAATATATAAAAAATGTGAATTTACCATATTATTCTTATTTAATTAATAATTTCAATTCTTAATGTTTGAATTAACCAAGGGTATTTTCTGGTATTTTGAATGTTTCACCATTCTCTGCATTTTGCTTTATATATATAGATTTAGGAATTTATTAAAAATATTAAGGTATCCTACTCAAAAAATTAAACTTAAAAACTTGATTCTTTAAAAAAAAAAAAAGTTTTCAAATAGTGATTTTAAGATCTAAAAACTTGTTTGGTATTGAACTCCAAACTATTTTTAAAATCTATAAAAAAAATTAAAATTAAAAAAAAAATCTAAATTCTCAAATTGAAATTACCAAAAGAAAAGGAAAATTTTGTGTGGTTTCAATGGAAACCCTAGAAACCTAAAACATGAAAAGATTTTGGGTGGGGTCGGGTCAGACTAAGGAGGTAGTGGATGAAGGAGACCTTGACGGAGTTGCAAATGACGTCAACCCAAAACCACCAAGTGACGAGAGAGGGAGGGGAAAGAGAGAGACATATGAGAGAGGGAGGGGAAAGAAAGAGAGAGAGACATGTGAGAGAGAGAAAATAAAAACTCTAAAATCTCACCGGGTGTTTTTGAGTTTTTTTGGATTTAGGTTTTAAAAAATGAGCCTACCAAATGGATTTTTTAAGGTTTGAATTTACAGGACTCGTTTAGAAGTGACTCTGGATAGACCAGAATAATGAGTTGCATCAATGATTCGATTCTCTTCAATATAACCAAAAAAAAACTTCAAATAGTGTCGAATTGAAGTGAATTGGATGAACTGAATTAGTAGTATACAAATTTCATGAAAAGTGAAATACTAGTAGTATACAGATTTCACGAAAACTAGTCATACATTATGAAGCATGAAATAGTTCTTTTTAACGGGTGAAATAATTCAATACATATTGAAAAGGGAAATGGACAGTGAATATTGAATATTGATAGGGAGAGACAAACGGTGGGCGATGGATGAGGAAAAAATAAAAACAAAAGCATGTGAGAAAAAAAGGAAAAACGTGTGGACATATCTTTGATTTTTGAATCCAAATTAATTACTAACACAAGGAGCCGCATAAGGATTAAAGTAGAAGGAGAAAGGTACAATACAAATGGATTTGCTATTTAGTGAGAGTCTCTAGCGACCAAAAGTTGTAACACAAACACAAACATAACACACAATCACAAGTTCACAACACAAACTCTCTCTCTCTCTACTGCTCTTCTTCCCTCGCCAGCTGTTTCTCTTGTTCCAAATCCAATCTACAATTTCACATCTCTCTCTCTCTCTCTCTCTTGGCTGTAGCTTATTTTCCCAATTCCCAAACACCCACCTCATACATTATACAATACATACAAAGATTCATCCAGTCTTTAAAATCTACCACATTGATGTCGGTTGGCTGATCTAGCTCTCGATCTGCTCGGCTCGATTGCATTCACACCCGTTGCTTCGATCTGCACCGGTAAGTCCATCTGATCTCCTTACATTAGATCTTGCACTGCTTTGACGCTTTCTTCAATTTTCATTCACTCTAAATTATCAATTCAGTTGCTTTTAACGGAATTATAAATAAATAAATGCAAATTAACTTTGAAATTTTGTAACTTTGTCTGTGAAATAGATACATATCGTTGTGGTTGTGGTTGGATTTAGATTTAGATCACAATGACGGCAGAGGTGGATGTGCACCGCGATGCCTGTGAATCTGAGGTGTCTAAAGGTGAGGTTTTGAATGTGAATGTGAATGTGAATGTGAACGTGAACGAGAACGAGAATGAGAATGGGAATGGTAGTGTTAATGGGAATGGGATTTCCAAGGACGACGCCGACTCCTCTTATGTGTTTGTGACCGGAGGCGATGCCATCATATCTGAGGATCCTGTTGAGTCGTCTGATCTCAACGGCGGCAGGGTTCAAAAAAATGGCAGCCTTCACATGGAGGTCAAGGTGGGAGAGAGTGTTTCTTCTCAGGAGGATAGTCCCCAACTTCATTCACCAAACAAGGCTGCCGACGGGGAGATGTCGATTGAGGTTGCAGAGTCCATTCCACAGAATTCTCTTACAAATTGTGATATTCAAAGTGATGAAGATCCCAAACTGGTCAAGGAGGTGCCCGTGGAAGATGCTTCAAGGGATCTCGGCCCAGAGTCGAAGCATGATTCAATTCCAACTCCGCTTGATAAGCAAGTTGTGAGTGATCCTGTGTCCAAGGTAATTGTGGACGGCTTGCCTGCTTGTCCTGCTCATGATAGCACTCCAGGAAATCCAGCTGAACAAAATGTATCTTCTGAAAATGGCCAAGCCTTGCCTGCCCCGGTCATTTGTGAAAACGCCTCCTTCCAAGTTGAGAACAAGTTGGCAGCAGAAGTTGGCAATGGCACTGTCCCTGATCAAAGTACTGAAGATGGCTTGCTTATTGTTCATGCTCAAGAGGGCATTTCAGAGCCCGTAGTTACAGTTGACTTGGTTGATGCACCTGATGAGAACGGGTCATGTGAAAATGCTGAGAGCTGTGAGAAAATGCCTACTGAAAATGGTGAAAGCTTTTCAACTGTTGCTGATAATGATACAACAGGAAATCCAGATGTTGAAAACGAGGTTTCTCTACCTACTGAAGATGTTTCAACTTGCACTGTTGACGATGGGATGGCAGGGACTGATGCTGTAAACCTAAATGAGAAGAGTAGTGAAAGCCCTAGTCCTTGCCTTCTTGAGCATTCAAAATCAGAAATTGAAGCTGAGGGTGGGCCTGGTATAGAGGATACCTTGTCAAGTTTCCCAGTTAATGATGCAATATCAGAACCGAATTCCAAATTAGAAATTGAACCTGAGATTGTGCCCATTGGGGATGTTACTCTGTCAACTTGCCCAGAAAGTGATGCAATCTCCCAACCCAATTTAAAATCAGAAGTTGAACCTGAGACTGCGCCCATTGTGGATGATACTCCGTCAAGTTGCCCAGCTAATCCTGCAATATCAGAACCCAAATCAAAATCTGAAGTAGACTTTGAGAGTGTGCCAATTGTGGATGATACTCTGTCAAGTTGCCCAGCTAATACTGCAATATCAGAACCCAAATCAAAATCTGAAGTAGACTTTGAGAGTGTGCCAATTGTGGATGAAGCTCTGTCAAGTTGCCCAGCTAATGATGCAATACCAGAACCCAATTCAAAATCAGAAGTTGAATTTGAGAGTGCACCCATTGTGAGTGATACTCTGTCAAGTTGTCCAGCTAATGATGTGATATCAGAACCCAAGACCAGCCAGGATGGTTGTGAAGAAAAGATATCTAATGATGCCGTAGATGTAGATTCTGGCTTGTCAAATTTGGAGGTTGAATGTGCTGCTAGCCCCCCTTTATCTGTTGCTGAAAACAATTCTAATGAAGCTAGCTTGCCTGCTAAACCAGATGCTGATGACAAACCAGGGTCTGAAGTTCACAGTACATCTGCTCTGAGAAGCAGAGATGTTCCTGAAGATGATGGTACCACATCTGAATCCAGGATTCTGAATGACTCTTCTAAGGAGAGTGGCAGGCCACTAAATTGCAACTTGGATGATGTACAAATTGATAGTGACGTTAAACCGACATGTGAGGTGGTGGAGTCCACTGACGGAATTCATAGATCTGAAGCCTCAACATCTTCCCAGGAAGTTTCCACTACTGATGATTTGGAAGGACAGAATAAAGGTGCTGAGGTAGAAAAGAGGCCATTCTACTTCTTGATTAGGGTTCCAAGATATGATGACGAAAATTTGAAAGAACAGATTAAACAAGCTCAGTTACACGTTGAAGAAAAAACTAAAAGCCGGGATACTTTTCGTTCCAAAATCCAAATGGAAAGGGTGAGGAATCTTTTGGAAATATCTTCAACTGTATTTTGTAGTTAGATTTTAGTATCTTCTCACATTAACTGTTGGGGTTCTTTCATGGCCAGGCCACTTGTAAGGAGTATTTTGACAATTTTGAAGCTGCTAGATCTGAAGAGAGAGCTGCACGAGACCTGTTTAAGGCCAAACGCCATGAAATGGATACTGTTCAATTAATGATTAACAAAGTGAAGAATGCCATGTCTGTTGAGGATATGGATAGCAAAGTAAGCAATTTGATCGTCTATCCCTCAACACTATTGATTGCTGCCCTAGATTTATATAGCATATTTGAATATGTTTGTAAGTATTGAATGTCTGTATTTTTTTAATCTTTGTTTCATGAATAGATACGCAATATGGAACATACTATGCAGCATGAGACCCTGCCTTTGAAGGAAGAAAAGCAATATATTCGCGAAATCAAGCAAATGAAGCAACTTCGTGAACAGCTCTCTTCTAGCCTGGGTAAGCAGGATGAAGTTCAACAAGCTTTAGACCAGAAAGACCATATTGAAGAGCGCTCAAAGGTAGTGTTTTCTAATTGTTTGTTATTTTCTTTTTCTTATCTAGCCAGCATGGGGGATTGTTGTGTTAAATTGTTCATATGGTGGTCATCATGAGATCTAATTCACTTAGAAACAACTAATCACCTTTGAATTTTAGTATACATTTTCTAGTAACCAAAAATAGAGATAAGACTGTTTGATACTGTAAGAGTTAGACAAAGTCTTGTCAGTGCCGCAGATGAGCTGTTCAGTTATTTATCTGATTTTCCATTATTACAGGTTCTGAGGAAGGAGATGGATCTACTCAGAAATAATCTTCTGAAAGCAGAGACAGTCACTCAAGCTGCTAAAAAGAAATTTAATGAAGAAAACAATATGCTGAATGAATTACTTTCTCAGTTTAGAGCTGCAGATGACATTCGTCAAGAAGCTTATGCGCATTTACAGAGTTTGAGGAAACAACAATATGACAAGGTGTTTGTATTCCCTAATTGCTTATTAGGATTATACTCTCACTCTCTCTCTCTCTCTCTACACATGCACACACAGACAGACTGCGAACATGTTTTACTGTTCCTTGTATAATGTCACATGTAAGGGGACATGTTTGAGGTTGCTTATACATGTTTTTCCAGTTGATAAATCATGTTTTTAATTGTACAATGCCTTTATCTCTTTGTTAACTTCACCCTTGAAATAAATAGATGCAAATTTAGAAAAGAAATACTAACCCCTTATTCCTTGAATCTGCAGAACAAATATTTTTGGAGGTACAAGGATGATGCAAAGGTTGCTAATAATTTAGCATTGAGTGGAGATAGGGAACAACTGCAACATTTTTGTATCAATCAGGTTAGCTCATGGAGTCCTGTTTTGTGTGTGCGTGTGTGTGTTTCCCCAACCTATTTTGTTGAAGAATCTGGAAAAACAGCTTATATGTGCATTGGCTGAAACTCAATTGTTTAGGTGGAAACGATTATGGAACTCTGGAATAAAAATGATGATTTCCGTAAAGAATATGTCAGATGCAACAACAGGAGTACGCTGAGGAGACTGAGAACCTCAGATGGGCGCTCACTTGGTCCTGATGAGGAGCCCCCTATAATACCTGATATTGTTAGAGCAACCAAGGATAATTTGGCAACAGTGGTTTCTACTCCTGAACAAGCAAAACGAGTTGCCCCTGTGGAATCTGAAAAGCCAGATGACAAATCTGCAAAGAAGGTTGGTCAGCCAAAAATTGAGATAGCTAAAATCAAGAAGCCTGTGAAACCTGCTTTATCTGAAATTAGCCCAGCAACTGCTTCTGGAAGAAATGAGATTGAAGATGAAAAAGTAGAAGAACCTAAACTAACAAAGGAGGAAGAAGAGGTGGCCAGAAAGGCAGAGGAATTGAGAAAGGAAGAAGCAGCAGCTAGGTTGAGAGAGCAGCGTAGGCTGGAGGAGAAGGCCAAAGCCAAGGAAGCACAAGAGAGGAAGAAAAGAATAGCGGAGAAGGCCCAAGCCAGAGCTGCCATAAGAGCACAGAAGGAAGCTGAGGAGAAAGAGAAGGTAAAATTTCATCACTTTCTTTTCAGCGCTATAAACTTCTCATAGGCATTGTAGATTTAGACATGTGGATCTCTGTTCCACCTGATGCAATATTCTTGCCTTCTAAGTATTGGCCCTGCACGACTTGTATCTTTTGCAGGAAAGGGAGAAGAGGGTGAAGAAGAAGGAAAGAAAGAAGGCAACTACAACAAAGGCCACAAATGGTATTAGTGAAGGAGAATCTGCTCCAGAACCAAGCTCGGAAACCCCAACTGAAACTCCAGAGCAGTCTGAAACTAAAGAGAAACCTATCACCGTAACAAAGAGGTCTCAGAAATCATCGCAGTTCACAAAGCAAACAAAGGTAAAATCCATCCCCCTGCCTCTTCGCAACCGCAGTAAGAGAAGGATGCAGCCTTGGATGTGGGTCCTCCTTACAGTTCTGGTTGTCTTGGCCTTGTTTTTCTTGGGCAATGGCGGCAGCTCCCATTTTAAATCTCTGCTTGATAAGTTTTTCTGAATACATGCACGTATTTAAGTAGGTATTTAACAGAGTTTGTTGGGACATTCCCATAATATATAGGCAAATTCTTTTGTGCCCATCTGGGGATTTGTTTTCCTCTTGGTTTGCATTTAAGTGGCTTTTTCTTTCACACACTGATATAGATTGGTTTTCTTTATATATGCGTGAAGAACAAAATGTCAAAAAAGAAAAAAAGGAACATTCAGTATGATAATAAATATTAATTATTTTTAGTTTGTTTCTGTCTGTGTTCTCTCCACGTACGCTGCTCAAATTACATGAATGCTGTGAGTTCTTTTGCATTCTTTGCATGAATATTGTTTTTATTGGCGTGGAACACAACGATTAAAGAGCAGAGCCCTTGTGAATATCTCATAAAAGAAGACTAAAAAGTTCTGAAGTTACTCCTTTTGACTTGCACTTTCTCATGTTATGACGCCCAAGAACAAAATTGAACAACTATAAAAATTCAAGCTCTCCAAACATTTTTAATAATACACAAATCCATCAATAATGTATATATGGAATGAGCTTTTATTGAGGGATCTCTTAAATAAGTTTATTTGAGGAGAACTCTTGTAGGGTCCACTCCGTATTATATTTTACTAATCCAAACTGTCTATTTTGTAGATTTTCATTCAAAGATTATCTCTACAAAAAATCACTTGAATCCAATATCGTTATATATATATATATATATATTATCTCTACAAAAATTCACTCAAATACCACTATTAATGTACCAAAATTCTCAAATAGCATTATTAGTGTAACAAATATTCCTACTATATTATCCCATTATTTTGATAGCAAGCAATCTCATTAGAGTTTCACAATTCCGTTCCATAAAGTTATTCCTAATAATCCTACTAATTTTGGAGAAATTCTAAGGTGTGAGCGTAATAATGTCATCTGGAACTATAAATGAAATAAATAAATACATAAATCAGAAAGATACTTTGTTGATTAAAAATTATAGCAAAATACAATTCACATAGGAGTAAAAAAATAAAAACTGAAGCAATATGATAATGACCTCATTAAAAAAGTCGCAAAGCATCTGTATATTATTAAAATGGAATGTTAATAATATATAGATACACGCGTTAGATACATTGGGGGTGTTACCGACCAGATGCATAGTAATTGTTAGTGCTGTATGAGTAGAGTAGAGCTGGACTGACTTATTCCCATCCCACACGTCGGCTGTATGAGTCCGGACCGGGACGCTGAGACTTTTCTTTTATTTTATTTTTTTCTTTTATTTTATTTTCTTTCATTTTTATCAAAGAAAAAGGGAGAATTTGAATCGTTTAATTCTTCAATTCAAAGAGGCAATACGCAATAGGAAATAGGCAATAGGAAATAGCAATAGGCATGCCATCAGAACCGGAGGAGACAAAACTTTACTTGTCCATCTTTATCATCTTATGACACACATTTCATTCATTCATGGAATCGAGCCAACTAATTTCTTAATTAGTTATTAGATGATTAATTTGTTAGTTAATTAGATGGCTAATGTGTGAATTCAGCCGGATCATTCGGAGCAGGACTTGGGCAGCACTTTACGTGCCAACGACACCAAAGGACGCGGATGCGGCTTCTTCTTGTGTTATCTCTCTATTATATATATACTAGCTTTTTGAAACGCGCTTTCGCACCTGCGATAGGTTTTTTTTTTTTTTTTTTTTTTAATTTTTAAATTTAAATTTATTAAATAAAAAGATAATGGGTAATTGTGTTCCATAAAAATAAGATTCATTATCTAATTTTTCTTTTAATTTTAATTTTTTTAATATGAAAAATATGAATTTACCATATTATCCTTATTTAATTAATAATTTCAATTCTTAATGTTTGCATTAATCAAGGGCATTTTCTGGTATTTCGAATATTTCACCATTCTTTGCCTTTTGCTTTATATATAATGGGTAGTTGTGTTCCATAAAAATAGGATCCATTATCTAATTTTTTTTAATATGAAAAAGTGTGAATTTACTATATTTTTCTCATTTAATTAATAATTTCAATTCTTAATGTTTGCATTAACCAATGACATTTTCTGGTATTTCGAATGTTTCACCATTCTTTGTCTTTTGTTTTATATATATACAGAGCGCTTCCACTGAGGAATTCTTCAAATTAGTTTATTTGAGGGACATCTTTGTAGGGCTCACTTCGTATTGTATTTCATTAATCCAAACTGTCTATTTTGTAAATAATTATTCAAAGATCATCTCTACAAAAAATAACTTGAATCCGATATCATTTGACTACCCAATTAAGTTATTGAAATTTTAGTACTTTCTTGAAATACCGTGTTAATTAATTTTGTATGATACAATTGATATCGAAACGATTTCCAATTTATCTAATTTTTTGTAAAAATAATTTATGAATGTATATCTAAAAAATAAATAATTTGAATCGTTGAAAATAAATTCGTAATGTACCTTAAAGGCGTCATAAATTTTTCTGCTCTTCGTTGGTTGGGTGGATCTTGGATTGGACTCGTGTAGGAAAGGTAAATGAATCCAACAATGCATGCCCACACCACATATTCACAGAATAAATTTAACACCCGAAGAAACAGTTTGCATTTTGTTTGCACGGAATGGACTGGAATGAATGAATCACTTTCGTATTTTTGTGAAATGACGAATGACCAGTAAGTACTTGTGTATGCATTCCAGCTGGAACGTGGCAGACATACAAGTACAATTACAACACATACATGCATGAAGGATCCCAAGCAACATCCCTATTTTGCATATATATTATTTAAATAAATTTATTCTTGTAAGGCCCATTTTAGATTGTATTTCACTAATCCAAACTGTCTATTTTGTAGATACTCCTTCAAAGATCATCTATACAAATAATCACTTGAATCCGATATCATTTAACCATTCAATTGAGTTATTGAAATTTTAGTACTTTCTTGAAGTACCGTGTTCATTGATTTTGTAGGACACAATTGGATGTTGAAACGGTTTTCAATTTGTCTAATTTTTTGTAAAGATGATTTATGAATAAAAACCTAAAAAATAGATGATTTGGATCATTGGGAAAAAAAATTGTAGGATAACCTAAAAGGCGTCTTTTAAATAAAATTATTGGAGGAATCCCTCAATAGAAAGAGACTCTATATATAAGATCCTCTTAAGTAATTATCTCTTTATTTATCAAAATCTCGACATTGAAGACCCAAAATGTAAAAATAAAAACAGAAAAAATATCCTTAATAAACAAAATTACTCATCATTTGACTTGAGTCATCGCCCCAACTTGTGTGAGTAGGTGATATATTTTCTACTATCTAGAAGGCCAAGCCAAGACGTTAACCCCAGAATTCCACTGCACAGTAATTAAGGAGAAATGTTCATACTTATGTAAGTTATCAAAATTGAAAAACAAAACAACTTTTATTATATCTTTTGTGGAGGAAAGGTGTGTTTGAATTCATTGGCCCTTCCCATTTTATGCATTTTTATTTTCAGAAAACTATATATCTATGCATTACCCTCTTTTTTCTTCAACTCTAAAATTCAGTTTCACTTATCTGCAAAAGAGAAAAGAAGAAGAAGAAGAAGAAAAATAGATATGTTTCGGTTTTATGTGGGAAGAAGAAAAGAAAAGCCAGCAGATTTCGTCATGAAATAAAATGAGGTCTTTGTGTGGGTTCTGATTCATAAGTTATAAGGAGAGTTGAATCGTTCTTCTCTCTTCACCAGTATTGTTAACGATGTGTTAGTTGTTACAAGAGTCAAGCAGATCTTAATAGACAAAATTCCAACACCCGACTTCGAGTGTAAACTTAGGAGGTTGAATTCGACTGAATTTGTCCTTTTCTGGAAAAAATTGTTGAATTTAACTTTTCATATTTGACAACCAGGTAAAGGACATTAACTTTGTTTTCAACAAAGAAATAAGACATCAAATTAGTTTACTATTCTATAAGTAACTAGTTTGGCAATGAAGTTAAGAATATTTATTATTGTCATCACATTCACATTCACATTCACCATCACACACACACAATTTCATTCACATCACGTATACTGTATACAGTAACAGTAACAGTGGTTAGTAGGGAATTAGGAAAGTGGACTGGGAATGGAATGATCTGGTCTGCCTGCAGCATGCAAACCATGGCCCCCAAGTCGTCCCCTCTACAGTATAAGGCTAGTTTCGTAAATTGTTGCTTATATGGAATTTGTCAGAAGCCCCTCCTTCCCAATCCTCATCTCAATCCCAATCCTCATATGATGTTATCTCGTTTACTAGAGATATTATAGAAAAGTACGGTAGCATAAACACGCAGTGTTCACATGTTAAAATAAAAATGAATATCTATTAATATTATTTTGTATCATTTGCTTCAGTTATAACATACGATCGTAATATCGTACAATTCTATAATTTTCTTATTATTTATAAAGTCAAAGGGGAAGAAAGAGTAAAAGGGGATGATAAATAATTTTTTCGGTCGAAAGAGAGAGATAAATAAAAATTGGTAGTGTTGTTTTTGTTTATGGTTCACCTTACAACACGCAGCGCGAGTGAGCTTGAAAAAATCGTCATTGCTCTTTACGCCTTTGGACCTTCCTTCCATCCACATAAAAAAATAAAAATGTTGGGAAAAATAATAATAAAAATAAAATAGAAAAATGAAAAAAGGTAGTTCATCAGAAGACGATAAAATAATGGTTAATAGTACATTAGTACATTTGAGAAATACTAATAATATAGGTGGTGGTGTGGTGGAAGCAAGCAAGGAAAGGTCTTGGATTCTTCGTTTGGTCCTTGGGACGGCCCTCAATTCCACCTCAAGATTTCTCGAATTTACGCTTTGCTGCCATTCACCGAAAGAAAAAGTTTGTTGCAAGCAAGGACAGAGAGAAGAAGAAAAAAAAAAGTTAGGGACTTGGAGTCTGGAGAGAGAAAAGTAGAAGAGAAGTTTGCCCAAGACACAGAGAGAGAGATAGAGAAGACAAGAGAAGAAAAGAGAAGAGATTTGAGTTTGTTCTCATCAGCTGGATCTTCAGATTTGCAGCTGTTAACGGTTTCAGATTTGGTTTGTTATCGGACGAAGACGCAGACGCAGAATCAGTCTTTTGATTTCTTCTGTTATTGTTTCTGCGATTTACAAGAGAAGAGGCAGCTAGCTACGTAGCTTTGTTGGTGTTGGTGTTGGTGTTGGTGTTGCTGTTTTTGTGCTGAGATGACCAGTCAAAAGAAGAAGACTCAGAACTTGGATGACATTTAGATCGGACGTCGATCGGAGTTTATCTAAAGCGAAGAGGGTTTGGTTTTGATTGTTCATTTTTCAGTGACAGTTTTTCAGTTTATTTCTCTGGAGACCCAAAGTGAAGATTTTTGGGTAAAAAGATGTGGATAGATTGTAGATTTCTGTGAAGGTATGCAATTTATTTCGCTAAATTTTCTCCGATTTGGTATGCAGCAAGCTTTGCTTTTTATTCGCCGACTCACACACCTATTTCTTTGAACTAAGCTGAAAACAGAAAATAAAAATAAAAATAAAAATAAAATGGTTTCCGTCAGATAAAAAAAATATTTAGGAACTACTCAATCTTTGCGTGAAACTTGCGTGCATGACTTGAAATGATTTGTTGTGTAGGATGAAGGTTGATAGTTTATGGTCTGTAGCTTTTGAGTTGTGAATGATTTGTTCAAAGCAGTTATTGACTTTGTCCAATTTTTGTGCTGCCTAGAATTTTCTGTGTTTTGGGTTGTCTTGAATCTGGGATGGAAGACGTTGGTGGCCAAGTTGCTGCCCCAATTTTCATTCATCAAACGCTCTCGGGCCGGTTCTGCGATGTGCCGGCTATGGCGAGGAAGCGCGATCTCCCTTACCAGGGCTCCAATTATCAACACCCTCACTCGCAGCAGCCGCGCTTCACAACCGCAGGGAACAACTGGAATCCTAACGTATGGGACTGGGACAACGTTAGATTCGTTGCCAAGCCACTGGACGCTGAGATGCTGCATCTGGGTAGTTCCAGAACAGAGCAGGGGAAGAAAGAGGAAGCTTCTGGGGCTGTGAAGAACACTGCGGAAGATGAAGATGATGAAAGCCTTCAATTAAATCTCGCCGGGGGCTTGACCTCTGTGGAGGAGCCCATGCCCCGGCCCAACAAAAGGGTCCGCTCTGGATCTCCAGGGAATGGCAGCTATCCTATGTGCCAAGTTGATAACTGTAAGGAAGATCTGTCGAATGCCAAGGACTACCATCGCCGGCATAAAGTTTGTGAGATTCACAGTAAAGCCACCAAAGCCCCTGTTGCCAAGCAGATGCAGAGGTTCTGCCAGCAGTGCAGCAGGTTAAATATCCAATCCTTTTGCCCTCAATTTCTTAATGATTGTATTTGTCTCTACTGATTTCCTGATTTGATTTCGCCCATACCAAAAGATCCCTCAACTTATAGATCTTTTTAGAAGTTCTCTTTATCTATTATTTTGCAAGAAGTTTGGTTTACATAAATGGCAAATGTTTTTTTTTTGTTTGTTTTGGTTTCTTTCTATTTCCTTTTCCTTTTTATGGGGCGATTTTGCTTGCTCCAAAGTTGTAATCTTTGTTGGTTGTTGCAGGTTTCACCCCCTTTCAGAGTTTGATGAGGGGAAGAGAAGTTGTAGACGGAGACTTGCTGGGCATAACCGGCGAAGAAGGAAAACCCAACCAGAGGATGTTACCTCACGGCTCACTCTCCCTGGAGACGGGGATACCAAAAGCATTGGAAATTTGGATATAGTCAACTTGCTAGCTGCTATAGCTCGTCCACAAGGTAAAAAGACTATGGTTGAGTACGTTGATACTATGGTTGAGTTCATTGATGTTATCTCTCCAGTGGTCCGATGCTAAATTTATGTACTCAAATTTATAGGGAAAAATGATGTCAGAAATATCAACTGCTCATCAGTACTGGACAGAGAGCAGCTCCTTCAGATTCTTAGTAAGATAAATTCATTACCTTTGCCAGCAGACCTTGCTGCAAAGTTGCCTAATCTCGGAAGTTTAAATAGGAAAGCTGTGGAACTACTTGCTTTAGATCTTCAAAACAAATTGAATGGAAGAACATCTGCATCAACTGTTGACTTGCTTACTGTACTATCAGCTACTCTAGCAGCTTCTTCTCCTGAAGCTCTCGCAATGTTATCTCAAAAGAGCAGCCAGAGCAGTGACAGTGAGAAAACTAAGTTGACCTGCTCTGACCAGGCAGCTGGTCCCAATTTGCACAAGATACCTACACAGGAGTTTAATTCCGCTGGGGGAGAGAGAAGTAGTACTAGTTACCAGTCTCCCATGGAGGATTCAGACTGCCAGGTTCAAGAAACTCGCGTTAATTTACCTTTACAGCTATTTAGCTCTTCACCTGAGAATGATAGCCCGCCAAAACTGGCTTCTTCTAGAAAGTATTTCTCTTCTGACAGTAGTAATCCGACCGAGGATAGGTCTCCTTCATCTTCCCCTCCTGTAGTGCAAACTCTGTTTCCAATGAAGAGTATGGCTGAAACTGTGAAGTCTGAGAAATTGTCAATAAGCAAAGAGGTTAATGCAAACCCTGACTCTAGCAGGACTCGTGGCTGTAACATGCCTTTTGATCTTTTTAGAGGGTCAAATAGAGGCGCTGATGCTAGCTCCATTCAAAGTTTTCCGCATCAAGCTGGTTATACTTCTTCTGGTTCAGATCATTCACCTTCTAGCTTGAATTCTGATCCTCAGGTACTGATGAATTACAACCTTTTGCTTTATATATGTACTTTGGTTTACTTCAAGTCTGTATGTGAACCTATTGGATGTTGGTCTACCAGTTATTGTGGGATTGAGTTGATTGTATTGTCCCTTGACAGGATCGCACTGGAAGAATATTATTTAAACTATTTGATAAGGATCCAAGCCATTTACCAGGGTCATTGCGAGCACAGGTGAAGAGTTTATGGTTCATTTTGATTCACTCTTCTTGTTTCGATTGTCATCATAAACTTGTAAAATTTATTTTACGGGAAGTATCTTACACTGTTAGTTTCTCTATTCTCTTAGATATACAATTGGCTTTCCAACAGTCCATCTGAAATGGAGAGCTACATAAGGCCTGGTTGTGTGGTTCTATCAGTTTATGTGTCAATGTCGTCTGCTGCCTGGGAGCAAGTGAGTGAATTGTTGTAATGCTGATCAGCAGTTTTTTTGTTAGTTCTTTGGCTGACAACTTGTAGGGCATGTTTATTATTTCAGTTTGAAGGAAACCTGGGTCAGCGTGTCAGTTCTTTGGTTCAAAGTTCAGATTCTGATTTTTGGAGAAGTGGGAGGTTTTTAGTTCATACAGGCAGGCAATTAGCATCACACAAAGATGGTAAGCACTATTCGGTAGTGGTGGTTTCTGATTACTTTGTTTAATGCTTTTGGGATTGTTTTCAACAAGGTGCTTGCACTTTTTGTTTCTAAAGAGCACCTAACTGAGTGATTCTACTTATTTTCAGTAGCTCTTATACAATTGGAGAAAACACTACTTTAATAACTTTTTCTTCAGCAGCTTCTTAAAAGCCATAGCAATCCTAAGATGGAGTATTATTCTGTTCACCTTTAATTGTTGATGTTTTCCAAAGTGGTTTAGGATGATATATACTGCATATGAATTGTAGGAGAGAGTGGTTATATGCAGTCAAATATAAAAGTATGACTTGTGTGTCATTGCCTTGTAATTTTCTCCTGAGTTTTGTTCATGTGGAATCAATTTTCAGGAAAGATTCGTATATGCAAAGCCTGGAGATCATGTAGTTCCCCAGAGTTGATCTCTGTGTCCCCTTTGGCTGTTGTGGGTGGGCAAGAAACCTCTCTTGTATTAAGGGGCAGAAATCTGACTAATCTTGGCACCAGGTAAGTACAATTTTCTTTCTGTTTGAGATTCTTATGTTAATTTTTTCTGTGTTTCTGAAAGTGTTAGTTTCCAATCGTGCAGGATTCATTGCACATATCTGGGTGGTTACACATCAAAGGAGGCTACGGGATCAACATATCATGGAACAATGTATGATGAGATAAACTTGGGCAGTTTCCAAGTTCATGATGCATCTCCTGGTGTTCTAGGTCGCTGTTTCATAGAGGTAACACTCTAAAGAACAATTAATTTGTTTGTAATTGTTGTTTTGGAAATCTGAAGTAGAATGCTTAATAAGTTTGTGTTGTACTGACCTTTGCTAATATAAACAGGTGGAAAATGGTTTTAAGGGCAACGGCTTTCCGGTGATAATAGCTGATGCTACAATCTGTAGAGAATTGAGACTCCTTGAGTCGGTCTTTGATGCAGAAGCAAAAGCATGTGATGTAATTTCAGAAGATGAAAATCGTGATTATGGACGGCCCACGTCAAGGGAGGAAGTCCTCCACTTCTTGAATGAGCTTGGGTGGCTCTTTCAACGCAAAAGGATCTGTTCAATGCTTCAAGAGCCCCGTTGTTCACTCAGCCGTTTCAAATTCTTACTGACATTCACTGTTGAGAAAGACTGTTGTGTGTTGGTCAAAACTCTTCTAGACATACTGTTTGAAAGAAATTTAGATGGTGATGGGCTGTCGGGAGAGTCATTGGGGATGCTGTCAGACATCCAGCTTTTGAACCGGGCAGTAAAAAGGAGGTGTAGGAAGATGGTTGACTTGCTTGTTAATTATTCTGTAATTAGCAGTGACAAGAGATATATTTTTCCACCCAATCTTGCTGGACCTGGTGGCATGACACCTCTTCATTTGGCTGCTTGTATGTCGAATACGGATGACATGATTGATGCTTTGACAAATGACCCGCAGGAGGTAATAAAAAATAACTGTTGGCTCTTTCTGTGGGTTGCTCGTCCAAAGTTGTTTGAACATAATGCCTGATTCCATTTTATAGATTTTGATTGTATGCTTTTCTGATGGATGCTATAAAACTTATTATCAGTTTTACAGATACGCTGACATAGATTATGATATTTCCTTTTGTTTCACCTTTTCCCTCTAGATTGGATTGAACTGCTGGAATTCCCTTTTGGATGCTAATGGGCAGTCTCCATATGCTTATTCTCTGATGAGGAATAACTACTCGTATAACAAGTTGGTGGCTCGTAAACTTGCTGACAGAAGAAATAGTCAGGTTACTGTGACAATTGGAAATGAGATAGAGCAACCTCAGATGACTATGGAGCTGGAGCATAGGACAAGTACGCGATTCAGACAAGGTAGTGGATCATGTGCCAAGTGTGCAATGGCAGCATCAAAATACAGGAGGAGGGTTCCAGGTGCTCAGGGCTTGCTTCAGCGCCCCTTCATTCATTCTATGCTTGCCATAGCTGCTGTTTGTGTATGTGTCTGCCTGTTCTTGAGAGGCTCCCCAGACATTGGTTTAGTTGCTCCTTTCAAGTGGGAGAATTTGGATTTCGGCACAATTTAATCTTTATAGGATAAGAATTACGGATTAAGAAAAGAGCGGCGAACTTTGGGTTGATGGGCACCTTCCAGATTAGCTTGCATGTCATGATGCAAATCTGGATAAAAGAAAGGATTTGTGCCAAAAACCCATTAAAGAGAGAACCTAGGGGTTGGGCTGGGGCTGGGGCTGTGATGGCAAGTTTGATAAGCAACACAATTCTGGGTCAGCAGAGGTATTTGGTGATTTCGATGCTGCATGTTTATTTCTAACAGATCTGAGATTTGGGCAATCTTGGGTTATGCTGTTCCTTTTGCTCATTTGCGTTGGAAAATAGGTGAATTTCTTTGTCTTTCTCCCCTTTAAACGTAGAAACTCTTCCGCTCTCAGAGACCCCCGCCCATATGTAATGTATGTATCATGTTGGAAGATGAAACAATGGAGATGGGGCAGATGGTAAAATTGTTCATGGGAAGCATGGAAACGTGGATGAAGGAAAACTACTGGAGACCCGAAGAGAGAAAAAGTGAAGGTGGATAAAAACTAAGCAGTTATATCGTAATTAGAGGTTTGACATGGTAAAAATATATATGGGTTTTCCCTTCTAGATTTCGTTGCTATTTAATTTATGGACATAAGTCTTGAGTTATTTGTGTATTGATTTTGTCACTGTAGAGTTGATCTGTGGAGGATCAATCACAGAGAGGACAATTTCATCGTATGACAGATTTTTTTTTGCATTCTAGATTTTATTTTCATTTTTTGGGTGTAAATTTCAAGAGATTGATATTATTTAACAAGCTGGGAAGGCGTTCTCTTTCTTCTTGGACTTTGCTTTTTTGATGGGTACGATTAGTTGGTTGCAAAATCATATGCAAATTGCTAAATGTAGACCGACTTTTAAGAGGTAAAAAAAACTATAGGTTCGGTATTAGGGATGGGCATCAATCTGGCCGAATTGATTAAATCAACTGCTATAAATCGTAATTACTGGTTTAGTATGGTTTTAACTAAGAAAAAGTCAAACTTCAAAAATCAAATTTAGTGTATATGATTTGATTTGGTTCGGTTTTGAGTTTTTGTAAATCGACCTAAATTAAGGTGGACCGTACGTGTATATTTGTTTATTTATATTTTGTTTTACAAGTGTAGTCCTCTAATTAGATAATAACTAGATACAGATATTGAATTTGAAGTTTGATGAACTTTTGGAGTAATTGATATTTGAATTGTAGCTTTACGATCGTTTATGGCATGTTGAGTTTTATGATGGTTTCATACGGCATAAAATGGAAAAAATATGTTGCAAGTTGTGAATTTTTGGGCTCGTAATTGGGCTAACAATGTTGAAAAATACAAAAGGAAAAAGAATTAAGCATAGGCCCAAATTAGCCTAACCAAACCGAATCAAATCGACCAAACCATCTTAAATTAATTTGGTTTGGTTCGGTTTCCTCAGTGATTTTGTTAAAAAAAAAAGGTTAATTGGATTTGCTCGAAATCAATTTTAGTCGCATTGATTTCAATTTTCCTGATATCATCACTGTACTTGCAGTCGTTAACAAATCATGTCACATCTCTTAATTTCGTTAGTTTAATTGCACGTGTTAAATGAGTGCAGGGGCAAAATTGTATTTCCACCATTTAAATAATTAATAAATAAAATGAAAAAAAAAAAAACCACCGAGCCGTTTCTCCCACCCCCATCCACCATCCCTATATCCCCAAATCCTTCCTCATTTCTCTTCTCTTTGCAACCAACCACCCCACCATCATCCATAACCAAACAAACCCACCCAACCCCCCATCCACCATCCAAATCTGAAGCCATCATGGCACAAGTGGGTACGTAATGGCTCTCGCTCTCTCATCGCCCCCAAGCCCAAATCTTGGATCTTTAATTGTAGTATTGGCTCCAACGCCTTATTCTTTCAAATCCAATCACGGCCACACATCTCTAATGAAGACCACACAATGCATGTAGCGTCTCCAGTTCTTGAAAGCACACCCATTTCCAAACCCTAACTCTGCCGCAAAAGAACCACCCAGTTGAAGTCCTAGCCAGAATTCGAGATTAGCTAGATGGAAAAGAACCACAAACAACATTGGTTCTATAGATCAATCCTCAAAAGCAGAGCATTCGTGTCCATGCTGATTTTGGGTACCGAGATTTCACTCCCAACGAGGTTTCCTTATAGGAAGAAGACGATTTGGGTGGTTATGGACGATAGTGGGATGGTTGGTTGCAAAGAGAGGAGAAAGGAGGAAGGATTTGCGAATAGGGATGGTGGGGGGGTGGGAGAAACGGCTCGGTTGTTTTGTTTTGTTTTTTTTCCTTCATATTATTTATTAATAGCAACTTTCTTTATAACTTTCTCTATTTTTTATTTGAGATTTCTCATTTTTCTTACACTTAAAATAATAATATAATAATATATTATACAAGTTAACTTTTATTTTCCAAATTTACTCTTATTAAATGTATTCAATTTATCCAAAAAATATTTCACAACTTTCTTACCATTTTATTAAAATTTTTTTGAACGTAAATTATTTTTTTATAAAGAAAATATTTGCTTTTAAAAAAAAGAGAAAATGTCATTTTTTTAATTTTATTTATAATTAAAAAAAAAAATCTAAACTTGAAGTTAAAAAAAAGGGACACTTCCTCTTTTTAAAAAAAGCAGACATTTTCTTAAATAAAAAAAATTTGATGTTAAAAAAAAAAAAGTTTGTAAAAAAGTCATGAAATTTTTTTGGATAAATTGAATACATTTAATAAGGATAAACTTGAAAATCAAAAGTTAGCTTGTATAATATATTAATGACATTATTTTAAGTGTAAATAGAATGACACATGTCAAGCAAAAAATAAAGAAAGTCAAAAAGAGAAGGTTAGAGAGAAGGTTGCTAGTATTTCTCCCATGCCTAACTTCTATCCTGAATTCTACTTGGATGTATCCGTTTCTATATGAGTTAATGAAATTACTTATTCTGGTTTAGACAAAAAAAATACGTACCTAGCCACATGTGTAGATCTACATAATGAGACAACAAGATTAAATTAATTAAGCGTATATATAAATCATCATAATTTACATAAAAAGCAAATATTCTTCACTCCCACTTCTTGTCCTATATA
Organism: Prunus persica; assembly: GCF_000346465.2. NCBI lineage: Eukaryota > Viridiplantae > Streptophyta > Magnoliopsida > Rosales > Rosaceae > Prunus > Prunus persica. The sequence goes on along the minus strand of NC_034013.1, from coordinate 375,382 downwards.
ATATATATATATATATATATATCTCTGAGCCCATCAGCTGTTTACAGTGATATTAATCAATCGTAATAAACATATGTGGGTAATAATAATTAATTCATTTATATAGACTCCACAGTCCAGGGCTTCATCAATATTATTGTGCATTCCATTCTTCATTATAATATTATAGGGTGGTGAACTGAAGCATGTAGTTCCACTCAGTTGTTGTTGGATCTGCCATTGGCTCTTCCTGATCTGGCAATATTGTCAACAAAGACTTCAGCAACTCCTTCCCCAAGCCCCTCAATGAGGCCGCCGATGAATTCAATGACGACTTGGGATGCAAGGCGAGCAGCAGTCCCGAACACACTCGGCTTCTCTCGGCCTTTGTGGCCGTTGTCATGAAGCCCATTGATCATGTCCTTAGCACAAACTGCATGAACATGGTAATTGCAGACGGTGCAGTGGTACACTCTCCCTGACCTCTTCCTTCTGCATTCTCCACAAACAAAACTACTGCTACTATTAGGGTCCCCGTTTGATGATGACGTTGCTGGCAAAAGCCTGAGGGTATGAGGATGGGTTTGCAAGTTGATTTCTGAAGACAGCATAGCACAGCAAGGATGCATCTGGAAGCTACATGTGCTGCATCTGAAAGCATAGCCTTTGGCGGGCTTGTGGCAAATATCACACTTCGATTGTGCAATTCCTCCTTTGACTAATTTCATAATTTCCAAGAAATTAATATTTCAGTCATCGTCAGAGGTATAAATACATATAAAAGAAAATGTATACATATGTACAAAGTAATGTTCACTTGCCAGACATATGCTTATATGTTGCTTGTCGATATATGAACCTCATATTCAGGTCTAATCAATAGTTGAAATTCAGAGTCTATATATATATATATATAGTAAGAGAACATTTATGCGTATGTATGTATAACTAGCTGGCTAGCTTGGATTTGTTTCAAAATGAACTTTGGAAAAAGCTAGATGATGAAATAAATTTGATATGCATGCCACATGTAAGTGTGAAAAAGAGAATTCACCTGATTTAGAATACAAAACAAGTTGGTGTTGGAAGTGAAAGGGGTGGCTATTTAGAGCAGGAGGAGCCAAGGCACAAAAATCATGTAGCTGAAAGTCACATTGCTGGCAGACGAACCTCTTGCCTGCACCATACTCTTTGCAGCCAGCACAGGTGAAAAGGTCAGGTAGGTTAACTTGGGACAGAGGATGCTGTGGGTGACCGAAGTGAAGCATCTCCTCCCCAAATATCAGTTGAGGAGAGGTGGGGAATTCGACCACAGGAGACTTTCTAGGGACAAATTCTGTGGGTTGCTGCATTGATTCTGACCTCTTAAGGAGAAAAGTTCTTGTCTTCCTCAACGGTTTATTGCTTATCATGGTTTGTTTCATTTTTCTCCCCACTCTGCTCTAATTCTCTTGTTTGGTGGTGGGAATTGCAAATCAGAAGGAGAATTTATGCTAAAAAAGTTGACACTGTTTAGGGAACAATGTAGAAAGAAGGTGCCACTTAGAGACATTGAATAAGTTGCATCTGATAATCATTGGATCATTACAGTTTCCATGGACAATAAAAAAAAATTACTGAACAAAAGAAAGAGATGAGGCACCTTGTACGTCACCCAATATATATGTGTTGTCTATGTGTTATGCTTTAAATTTCGCCCCACCTGAAGTGACGTGTGAGAATGTGAGGAAATGTCTCACATCAGAAAGTTAAGGGACTTAGCGTGGGCATATAATTAAAGGATTGTGCTACTATAATTTAGGTTCTTGTTACATTCTCTCTTCCACCCAAAACAAATTGGTAATGGAAGCAGTAACACCAACTCCTTATAAGACAAAGTTTTAAATTTCATGAAGAGAAAGATTAGGCAATAAGTATGGATTAAATAGTGATCATGTGAGTAATTATGTTCATAATGATAGAGATGTGGTGCTCCTTTCTGAAGGCAGCCTCGATGGCCACGATAGTAAACAAAAGTTGTGCACACTCAAGGACACCAATTAAACAAAAAATAAAAAAATAAAAAGTTGCATATATAGTTAAGGTTCCGTTCAAAGTCACCAACAAAAGGAAAATAAGTTTAGTTTAGGTTTAGGGTCCAAAACACGATATTAAATCAAAGTATTTCTGTAGCAAAAAAGAAGATACCGTCGCACCAAAGTCAAAGTGTCTCTTTAAACTTTAGTCCGGGGCAATTGCATGTGATAAGTAAGAAACTTTTCCCACAGGTTCTTCGACTTTCTTGTCCCAAACACCTGTATAAATGTGAAATGATCCAAAGAGAGTTGTAATATTCGATATAAAAGTGCAATCGAAGAAAATTTTGCTTCCTAATTTGAATTAAGTTTTCTGAGATTCATCAAGGATGGAGATGGGCACTCAAAATTTTATTTTTCTTTCTTTTAGTCCCATCTCTTATTTTCTTTGTTGAGTTGTAGAGCATCTTACGACAAATATTAAAAAGGATGCCTTTTTCTCAATTTCTTCATGGAGTCAGTCAGTGATGCCTAATTATTAGTTTGTATTTAGCAAGTGATTCGCTTTGATTGTACTTGCTTTCTATCACCTTTACACCAAGAAATACACAAACGAAACTACATATGAAGAAAAACATGATATTCCCTCCAAACGTGTCTCTCTTTAATAAGATGTTAAGCTATATATCTCTACTTTTATTAACACTGCTTTTGATATCCAGTATATTACACCATACAGTGACCATTTTAAGAGGTTGCCAATTCTCCAATCAGATCTGAGTTGTTTGATCCTTATCCACGGAAAAGAACGGAATTATTGAAGCTTAATCAAGATAAAACAGATACTAGAGTTTGGGATAATTTCAATGTGTATTCCTCTCTCTTAGAAGATCAATATATATATATATATATAGGAATACAAAGTTGACTTAGTAGGCAAGAAATCCTAATAATGACAAGAAATCCTAATTGTACAATAATTACCAAAATTATCTCCTAATCATACTAGGAGAGTTGACTCGTGCTAACTGACAAGACCCGCTCTGAATTTTCTCAGAATCCAGGACAAATTCTGTGGTGTTTCGGATATCAAACTGATGCCGGGCCCACTTACTAACATCAAGCCTCTTTTTCCAAATTAAGGAAAAGAGGAACTACTCGGCAGAATCTCCCCTGAAAAACGGACATTTCCCAAAAATTTAACATGTCAAATGCATTAATAAATCCCATCCAGCAACATGCACAATGTAGTAACACACAATTTACGTAATAGGCTTCTGGCCTTACATCCAACCCTAACATGGGCGATAACAGACCATATCTAAAAGAAGACTTCAGTTTACAACCGAATGAAGTTCAATGGAAATTAAACAAATAGAAATGCCCAACCAAAGTAATAGTTTAAGTTGCAGCTGCACGTAGGTGAAACCTTAGGCTACCTACGTACCCCTTAGTGAGGGATCAAGCCACATGTAGTTCTTATATCAACAACCATGATTTAGATAATATTCGATTATTTAAAGTAATGCCAATGATTTAATTTAGATTCATTACAACATCAAATTCGACAAGGCAACCACTGAACACTTTATGAGTTCCTTTCCTTTTATCAGTTCTTTCCCACAACCATACCCTATCCAAGGCATACGTTGCCGAACAACACTTTCCAAACTATAAATCAGACTTTCATACTTATGCAGATACTCACGAAGCACCACTTCAAGAATCGCAACCCAAAAACGAATCCACACACACACACACACATATCAATACACACACCTCACACCATCATCATGTACCAGGGGAAGAACAATCCAATTCGGGGATCATTTGACTAGACCACATGGAGGAATCCTCAACAACAATGTGGCTAGAGATGAGCCGTAGAACCGGGGGACTGGGTTGACCATCACGCACAACAGAATTAGTATCCAAGGGGAGGTACATATGATAGTACATATCATGTACCGGGGAAAACAATACAACGCGGAAATCGTTTGGCTGAACCACACCGAGGAATCCTCAACAACCATGTGGCCAGGGATGAGCTATCTAACCGGGAGACTGTGCTCACCAGCAAGCACAACAGAATCATCAATACTCGTGCGCCTGTGATAAGTCCTACGTGTGCAGACTACCCCGCTAAGGATCTACGGTAACACCCTGTCAAGGGTGCTTGGGTTCCGACATATCCAATCCATAACCACAGTTTCTAAGTATCCATCAATTCTAGAATCAGTATCAAAAGGGGGTACATGAGATGGCGTGCCATCGCCAAGATCCAAAGTGCACTTTCATAAACTAATATATAATAAAGATAATACTATCAAAATCAAATTTCCAAAACAAATCGTTTCCATATAACAAAAATATATATAATAAAATAATACCCATACTTCCTTTTTAAAAACCATAATTAAGAAAAACATCGAGACTAAATAAGCCCATTCGATTTAATTAATATTCAAATCACTATTCATATACTTATGAAATATACAACCTCTGAAAATCCCACAAGACAAGATAATAAAATCCAAAACACCATATTTAAATTTCCCAAAACCATAGCCCATCAATATATACATACTAATTCCGACATTCTCAAAGATATTGCAAATCAAAGTCCGATAACCACATAAACTAATGCACCAAAATCAAAATCCATAACATACCCAAAGTCACCATAACCCTTATTATTCACTTTCCAAGACACCATTTTTAAAACCCGCATCGATATCCAATGTACCCACAACTCAAACACATAAACGTATATTTGAGTGTAAACATGTAATCGACATTTAATTAGATCCTTACTGTCACTAAACCCCTTTATCAAGCCATTAGTGAATTATAATAACAATCATCAAAATAAAGAGATATAATAATATTAATAATAACAACAATGATAATAATAATAATAATAATAATAATAATAAAAATACTAACAAAAGTAATCCTTGGAAATCCCATCATCATATCTTCCAAACGCGTACTCCAAAACTAAGAGCTACGTAATTAGGTCCCTGATGCGTTCAAGCTAATGTATAGAAATCTCTTTCTTTCTAGTTTATCATAGAATTATAGTGAGCCTCTCGCCACCTACTTTCCGTTCCATCTTATTCACATTTTGCTTAAACATATTGCTTATTGATATGTAATTTGACTTTTCCTAGCATATCAAAAGGCACAAATACATCTTGCATAACAGAATTATAAATTCTTTCTTTCTAGTTTAGTGATGAAGATTTGGGGATTCAAACTTGAAATCTATTCCGAAAGACGGGATGGTCTCAAAAGACCCGTGGTCAATAGTTTAATCAAACTTTCCATTTTTGGTCAACGGGGCTTGCGGGGCCCAAGACCTCCGAATTCAAATCCGAAAGTTCCTAGAGGTCCAACAAAGTCTTCTGAGCACGTTCTGAAAGTTTGGCCTTGATCGAGCCGTCGAATTGCTCAGAATCGCACAATTGGAGGTCACAGTTTTAAGCAAATTTTGAGTCATTGAATCGGAGCATCCGGAACTCCGATTCTCGATCTGTGAATTCCTACATGATCCTAGAGGTACTTAGATCAACATATTTGAAAAATGAATCGATCCAACGGTCTGAATATCGAACCCGAATAATGCCTAAAATTCATATATCTGTTCGACTGTCAAACGATAACCAAATTCAAATCCGAGCATACCGTCATTCTCGGGACGACATGGGGAGCATTCTAGGACCAAATGGGTTACCCAAACATGGTCCACGCACCACCACATGCGCCAGTGACTTGAGAAAATTTCGGAGACCGAAAAATTCTCAAAACACCCATCAATACCTATACCTTCATGATCAGGACAACGAGTGGAGTAACTTTTGTTCTTGGGCCACGACCAAAAAGTGACTGAAACTTGCCGGAAACTCGAGGCAAATACCGGCTAAAACTTTGATTCAAAAAACGAGTTTCAAACCTTCAAAATCAATCCTAATCAACCCAACCATCAGTTAGAGCACATTGAAAGTAAGGCTCGTCAATGGGCCGGGCTTTAAAGAGGAGAGAAAAAATATTGGGCAGGGCTGGGCCGGGCAGAGTTTTTTTAGAAAATTCAAAGTCCAAGCCCGACCCATGAGTCGTGCGTGAGAAAGCCGATCGGGCGGGCCGGGCCTAAATGGGCCTACTTCATTAAAAAAAAATCATAAACTTAATCATAAGGGCATTTTAGTCCAAATTTGAGATTAAACTCACTTAATTCTAATATTTTCACATCAAACCAAATTTCATAAAGCACCCAATAAAGTCACACAACTTATAAGATTTGTCACAAAAATAATAAAACCAAGTATTATTTTTGAGGTTATTACATAATTAGATCATAATACGTTTTAAGAAATAATTTTAAAAAATAATAAGTATCAAAAAAATATTTTTTTAAAGGATGGTATGAATAAATATGCAAATATTTTGTGATGTGTTCAAGAAAAGCATGATTATATTTGGTGGTACGATTATGTTTCGTGATATGATTATATTTGGTGATGTGATATGTTGTTCATCTTATATATATATATATATTTATAAGTTGAATTAATAATTGACACAAAGTAATGTGCTAATCATCTAATTATAAACTAGGAATGAGTAAAGAAAAGTAAATGAAATGAAACAAATTATATGTGATTTAAGTGATATAATCCTAAACCTAAACTCTTATTTATACATAATTATATATGTATGCGGGCCTAACAGGCCGGGATTTTGTGAGCGGGCCGGGTTGGGCTTTCTTGGGCTTAATCGGGCCGGGCCTATGGGTCGGGTTGGGCTTCAGACATCCAAGCCCAAGCCTAGCTCGGCCCAAGGCGGGCCGGGCCATCTCAAAGCCCATAACGGGCCGGGTCGGGCTTTTTTTCAATGGGCCGGACGGGCCCCCATCAGCCCATGAGCCCGCGGGCTAAATAATGAGGCCTAGTTGACAGGATGAGAGAGCACACATCGATCGACAAATTTGGTAGCCGGAATCGTCGGAATCGACGACGGAAAATTTATGTAAAATTTGGTGGTTTTGAGCAGTTTCTGGCGGCTGGGAAGGCGGGTTTCGTCGGAGTGGGGTGGGTCGGGTAGAAGAAGAGCCCGGTCGTTTTGGTACCGACCTCGTCGGATTTGTGGCCGGATTAGAGACTGCTGGCTAATAAATGG